>NW_027059015.1:0-2000 GCF_011386835.1 Chrysemys picta bellii | reverse complement strand
CCCTGTTAGCCGCCCTGTTTGCTGCCGCTGCTCGCAGCTGTACCGCTGCCTGGCTGGGCGGCCACTTTTATGGGCCCCTTGATCAGCCAAGCCCCGCCCCCTACTCAGGGCTCGGCGTCCTTCCCAGCCCCTGTCGGCCCCTACAAACCAACACACGAGAACACACAAGACCAACAAGGACAGATGCAAATACAGGTACCTTCTCCTCCAATGAGAACTCCCTCTCAAACTCCCCTTTTAGCCGCCCTGTTTGGTACCGCTGCCTGGCTGGGCGGCCGCTTTTATGGGCCCCTTGATCAGCCAAGCCCCGCCCCCTACTCAGGGCTCGGCGTCCTTCCCAGCCCCTGCCGGCCCCTACAAACCAACACACGAGAACACACAAGACCAACAAGGACAGATGCAAATACAGGTACCTTCTCCTCCAATGAGAACTCCCTCTCAAACTCCCCTGTTAGCCGCCCTGTTTGGTACCGCTGCCTGGCTGGGCGGCCGCTTTTATGGGCCCCTTGATCAGCCAAGCCCCGCCCCCTACTCAGGGCTCGGCGTCCTTCCCAGCCCCTGCCGGCCCCTACAAACCAACACACGAGAACACACAAGACCAACAAGGACAGATGCAAATACAGGTACCTTCTCCTCCAATGAGAACTCCCTCTCAAACTCCCCTGTTAGCCGCCCTGTTTGCTGCCGCTGCTCGCAGCTGTACCGCTGCCTGGCTGGGGGGCCGCTTTTATGGGCCCCTTGATCAGCCAAGCCCCGCCCCCTACTCAGGGCTCGGCGTCCTTCCCAGCACCCAGCCCCTGCCGGCCCCTACAAACCAACACACGAGAACACAGAAGACCAACAAGGACAGATGCAAATACAGGTACCTTCTCTTCCAATGAGAACTCCCTCTCAAACTCCCCTGTTAGGCGCCCTGTTTTCTGCCGCTGCTCGCAGCTGTACCGCTGCCTGGCTGGGCGGCCGCTTTTATGGGCCCCTTGATCAGCCAAGCCCCGCCGCCTACTCAGGGCTCGGCGTCCTTCCCAGCCCCTGCCGGCCCCTACAAACCAACACACGAGAACACACAAGACTAACAAGGACAGATGCAAATACAGGTACCTTCTCCTCCAATGAGAACTCCCTCTCACACTCCCCTGTTAGCCGCCCTGTTTGCTGCCGCTGCTCGCAGCTGTACCGCTGCCTGGCTGGGCGGCCGCTTTTATGGGCCCCTTGATCAGCCAAGCCCCGCCCCCTACTCAGGGCTCGGCGTCCTTCCCAGCCCCTGCCGACCCCTACAAACCAACACACGAGAACACACAAGACCAACAAGGACAGCTGAAAATACAGGTACCTTCTCCTTTAATGAGAACTCCCTCTCACACTCCCCTGTTAGCCGCCCTGTTTGCTGCCGCTACTCGCAGCTGTACCGCTGGGTGGCCGATTTTATGGGCCCCTTGATCAGCGAAGCCCCGCCCCCTACTCAGGGCTCGGCGTGCTTCCCAGCCCCTGCCGGCCCCAACAAACCAACACATGAGACCAACAATGACAGATGGAAATACAGGTACCTTCTCCTCCAATGAGAACTCCCTCTCAAACTCCCCTGTTAGCCGCCCTGTTTGCTGCCGCTGCTCGCAGCTGTACCGCTGCCTGGCTGGGCGGCCGCTTTTATGGGCCCCTTGATCAGCCAAGCCCCGCCCCCTACTCAGGGCTCGGCGTCCTTCCCAGCCCCTGCCGGCCCCTACAACCAACACACGAGAACACACAAGACTAACAAGGACAGATGCAAATACAGGTACCTTCTCCTCCAATAAGAACTCCCTCTCACACTCCCCTGTTAGCCGCCCTGTTTGCTGCCGCTGCTCGCAGCTGTACCGCTGCCTGGCTGGGCGGCCGCTTTTATGGGCCCCTTGATCAGCCAAGCCCCGCCCCCTACTCAGGGCTCGGCGTCCTTCCCAGCCCCTGCCGGCCCCTACAAACCAACACACGAGAACACACAAGACCAACAAGGACAGATGCAAATA
>NW_027059014.1:0-2000 GCF_011386835.1 Chrysemys picta bellii | reverse complement strand
CGCTGCCTGGCTGGGCGGCCGCTTTTATGGGCCCCTTGATCAGCCAAGCCCCGCCCCCTACTCAGGGCTCGGCGTCCTTCCCAGCCCCTGCCGGCCCCTACAACCAACACACGAGAACACACAAGACTAACAAGGACAGATGCAAATACAGGTACCTTCTCCTCCAATAAGAACTCCCTCTCACACTCCCCTGTTAGCCGCCCTGTTTGCTGCCGCTGCTCGCAGCTGTACCGCTGCCTGGCTGGGCGGCCGCTTTTATGGGCCCCTTGATCAGCCAAGCCCCGCCCCCTACTCAGGGCTCGGCGTCCTTCCCAGCCCCTGCCGGCCCCTACAAACCAACACACGAGAACACACAAGACCAACAAGGACAGATGCAAATACAGGTACCTTCTCCTCCAATGAGAACTCCCTCTCAAACTCCCCTGTTAGTCGCCCTGTTTGCTGCCGCTGCTCGCAGCTGTACCACTGCCTGGCTGGGCGGCCGCTTTTATGGGCCCCTTGATCAGCCAAGCCCCGCCCCCTACTCAGGGCTCGGCATCCTTCCCATCCCCTGCCGGCCCTTACAAACCAACACACGAGACCAACAAGGACAGATGCAAATACAGGTACCTTCTCCTCCAATGAGAACTCCCTCTCAAACTCCCCTTGTTAGCCGCCCTGTTTGCTGCCGCTGCTCGCAGCTGTACCGCTGCCTGGCTGGGCGGCCGCTTTTATGGGCCCCTTGATCAGCCAAGCCCCGCCCCCTACTCAGGGCTCGGCGTCCTTCCCAGCCCCCGCCGGCCCCTACAAACCAACACACGAGACCAACAATGACAGATGCAAATACAGGTACCTTCTCCTCCAATGAGAACTCCCTCTCAAACTCCCCTGTTAGCCGCCCTGTTTGTTGCCGCTGCTCGCAGCTGTACCGCTGCCTGGCTGGGCGGCCGCTTTTATGGGCCCCTTGATCAGCCAAGCCCCGCCCCCTACTCAGGGCTCGGTGTCCTTCCCAGCACCCAGCCCCTTCTGGCCCCTACAAACCAACACACGAGAACACACAAGACCAACAAGGACAGATGCAAATACAGGTACCTTCTCCTCCAATGAGAACTCCCTCTCAAACTCCCCTGTTAGCCGCCCTGTTTGCTGCCGCTCCTCGCAGCTGTACCGCTGCCTGGCTGGGCGGCCGCTTTTATGGGCCCCTTGATCAGCCAAGCCCCGCCCCGCACTCAGGGCTCGGCCTCCTTCCCAGCCCCTGCCGGCCCCTACAAACCAACACACGAGAACACACAAGACCAACAAGGACAGATGCAAATACAGGTACCTTCTCCTCCAATGACAACTCCCTCTCAAACTCCCCTGTTAGCCGCCCTGTTTGCTGCGGCTGCTCGCAGCTGTAACGCTGCCTGGCTGGGCGGCCGCTTTTATGGGCCCCTTGATCAGCCAAGCCCCGCCCCCTACTCAGGGCTCGGCGTCCTTCCCAGCCCCTGCCGGCCCCTACAAACCAACACACGAGAACACACAAGACCAACAAGGACAGATGCAAATACAGGTACCTTCTCCTCCAATGAGAACTCCCTCTCAAACTCCCCTGTTAGCCGCCCTGTTTGCTGCCGCTGCTCGCAGCTGTACCGCTGCCTGGCTGGGCGGCCACTTTTATGGGCCCCTTGATCAGCCGAGCCCCGCCCCCTACTCAGGGCTCGGCGTCCTTCCCAGCCCCTGTCGGCCCCTACAAACCAACACACGAGAACACACAAGACCAACAAGGACAGATGCAAATACAGGTACCTTCTCCTCCAATGAGAACTCCCTCTCAAACTCCCCTGTTAGCCGCCCTGTTTGCTACCGCTGCTCGCAGCTGTACCGCTGCCTGGCTGGGCGGCCGCTTTTATGGGCCCCTTGATCAGCCAAGCCCCACCCCCTACTCAGGGCTCGGCGTCCTTCCCAGCCCCTGCCGGCCCCTACAAACCAACACACGAGAACACACAAGACCAACAAGGACAGATGCAAATACAGATACC
>NW_027059013.1:0-2000 GCF_011386835.1 Chrysemys picta bellii | reverse complement strand
CGCTGTACCGCTGCCTGGCTTGGCGGCCGCTTTTATGGGCCCCTTGATCAGCCAAGCCCTGCCCCCTACTCAGGGCTCGGCGTCCTTCCCAGCACCCAGCCCCTGCCGGCCCCTACAAACCAACACACGAGAAGACACAAGACCAACAAGGACAGTTGCAAATACAGGTACCTTCTCCTCCAATGAGAACTCCCTCTCAAACTCCCCTGTTAGACGCCCTGTTTGCTGCCACTGCTCGCAGCTGTACCGCTGCCTGGCTGGGCGGCCGCTTTTATGGGCCCCTTGATCAGCCAAGCCCCGCCCCCTACTCAGGGCTCGGCGTCCTTCCCAGCACCCAGCCCCTGCCGGCCCCTACAAACCAACACAGGAGAACACACAAGACCAACAAGGACAGATGCAAATACAGGTACCTTCTCCTCCAATGAGGACTCCCTCTCAAACTCCCCTGTTAGCTGCCCTGTTTGCTGCCGCTGCTCGCAGCTGTACCGCTGCCTGTCTGGACGGCCCCTTTTATGGACCCCTTGATCAGCCAAGCCCCGCCTCCTACTCAGGGCGCGGCGTCCTTCCCAGCCCCCAGCCCCTGCCGGCCCCTACAAACCAACACACGAGAACACACAAGACCAACAAGGACAGATGCAAATACAGGTACCTTCTCCTCCAGTGAGGACTCCCTCTCAAACTCCCCTGTTAGCCGCCCTGTTTGCTGCCGCTGCTCGCAGCTGTACCGCTGCCGGGCTGGGCGGCCGATTTATGGGCCCCTTGATCAGCCAAGCCCCGACCCCTAATCAGGGCTCGGCGTCCTTCCCAGCACCCAGCCCCTGCCGGCCCCTACAAACCAACACACGAGAACACACAAGACCAACAAGGACAGATGCAAATACAGGTACCTTCTCCTCCAATGAGGACTCCCTCTCAAACTCCCCTGTTAGCAGCCCTGTTGGTTTGCTGCCGCTGCTCGCAGCTGTACCGCTGCCTGGCTGGGCGGCCGCTTTTATGGGCCCCTTGATCAGCCAAGCCCCGCCCCCTACTCATGGCTCGGCGTCCTTCCCAGCACCCAGCGCCTGTCGGCCCCTACAAACCAACACACGAGAACACACAAGACCAACAAGGACAGATGCAAATACAGGTACCTTCTCCTCCAATGAGAACTCCCTCTCAAACTCCCCTGTTAGCCGCCCTGTTTGCTGCCGCTGCTCGCAGCTGTACCGCTGCCTTGCTGGGCGGCCGCTTTTATGGGCCCCTTGATCAGCCAAGCCCCGGCCCCTAAAAACCAACACACAAGACCAACAAGGACAGATGCAAATACAGGTATCTTCTCCTCCAATGAGAACTCCCTCTCAAACTCCCCTGTTAGCCGCCCTGTTTGCTGCCGCTGCTCGCAGCTGTATCGGTGCCTGGCTGGGCGGCCGGTTTTATGGGCCCCTTGATCAGCTAAGCCCCGCCCCCTACTCAGGACTCGGCGTCCTTCCCAGACCCTGCCTGCCCCTACAAACCAACACACAAGACCAACAAGGACAGATGAAAATACAGGTACCTTCTCCTCCAATGAGAACTCCCTCTCAAACTCCCCTGTTAGCCGCCCTGTTTGCTGCCGCTGCTCGCAGCTGTACCGCTGCCTGGCTGGGCGGCCGCTTTTATGTCACCTTGATCAGGGCTCGGCGTCCTTCCCAGCCCGTGCCGGCCCCTACAAACCAACACAGGAGAACACACAAGACCAACAAGGACAGATGCAAATACAGGTACCTTCTCCTCCAATGAGAACTCCCTCTCAAACTCCCCTGTTAGCCGCCCTGTTTGCTACCGCTGCCTGGCTGGGCGGCCGCTTTTATGGGCCACTTGATCAGCCAAGCCCCGCCCCCTACTCAGGGCTCGGCGTCCTTCCCAGCACCCAGCCCCTGCCGGCCCCTACAAACCAACACACGAGAACACACAAGACCAACAAGGACAGATGCAAATACAGGTACCTTCTCCTCCAATGAGGACTCCCTCTCAAACTCCCC
>NW_027059012.1:0-2000 GCF_011386835.1 Chrysemys picta bellii | reverse complement strand
AATGAGAACTCCCTCTCAAACTCCCCTGTTTGCCGCCGCTGCTCGCAGCTGTACCGCTGCCTGGCTGGGCGGCCGCTTTTATGGGCCCCTTGATCAGCCAAGCCCCGCCCCCTACTCAGGGCTAGGCGTCCTTCCCAGCACCCAGCCCCTGCCGGCCCCTACAAACCAACACACGAGAACACACAAGACCAACAAGGACAGATGTAAATACAGGTACCATCTCCTCCAATGAGAACTCCCTCTCAAACTCCCCTATTATCCGCCCTGTTTGTTTGCTGTCGCTGCTCGCAGCTGTACCGCTGCCTGGCTGGGCGGCCCCTTGATCAGCCAAGCCCCGCCTCCTACTCAGGGCTCGGCGTCCTTCCCAGCCCCTGCCGGCCCCTACAAACCAGCACACGAGAACACACAAGACCAACAAGGACAGATGCAAATACACGTACCTTCTCCTCCAATGAGAACTCCCTCTCAAACTCCCCTGTTTGCTGCCGCTGCTCGCAGCTGTACCGCTGCCTAGCTGGGCGGCCGCTTTTATGGCCCCTTGATCAGCCAAGCCCCGCCCCCTACTCAGGGCTCAGCCTTCTTCCCAGCACCCAGCCCCTGCCGGCCCCTACAAACCAACACACGAGAACACACAAGACCAACAAGGAGAGATGCAAATACAGGTACCTTCTCCTCCAATGAGAACTCCCTCTCAAACTCCCCTGTTAGCCGCCGCTGCTCGCAGCTGTACCGCTGCGTGGCTGGGCGGCCGCTTTTATGGGCCCCTTGATCAGCCAAGCCCCGACCCCTACTCAGGGCTCGGCGTTCTTCCCAGCCCCTGCCGGCCCTTACACACCAACATACGAGAACACACAAGACCAACAAGGACAGATGCAAATACAGGTACCTTCTCCTCCAATGAGAACTCCCTCTCAAACTCCCCTGTTAGCCGCCGCTGCTCGCAGCTGTACCGCTGCCTGGCTGGGCCGCCGCTTTTATGGGCCCCTTGATCAGCCAAGCCCCGCCCCCTACTCAGGGCTCGGCGTCCTTCCCAGCACCCAGCTCCTGCCGGCCCCTACAAACCAACACATGAGAACACACAAGACCAACAAGGACAGATGCAAATACAGGTACCTTCTCCTCCAATGAGAACTCCCTCTCAAACTCCCGTGTTTGCCGCCGCTGCTCGCAGCTGTACCGCTGCCTGGCTGGGCGGCCGCTTTTATGGGCCCCTTGATCAGCCAAGCCCCGCCCCCTACTCAGGGCTCGGCGTCCTTCCCAGCACCCAGCCCCTGCCGGCCCCTACAAACCAACACACGAGAACACACAAGACCAACAAGGACAGATGCAAATACAGGTACCTTCTCCTCCAATGAGAACTCCCTCTCAAACTCCCCTGTTAGCCGCCCTGTTTGTTTGCTGCCGCTGCTCGCAGCTGTACCGCTGCCTGGCTGGGTGGCCCCTTGATCAGCCAAGCCCCGCCCCCTACTCAGGGCTCGGCGTCCTTCCCAGCCCCTGCCGGCCCCTACAAACCAGCACACGAGAACACACAAGACCAACAAGGACAGATGCAAATACACATACCTTCTCCTCCAATGAGAACTCCCTCTCAAACTCCCCTGTTTGCTGCCGCTGCTCGCAGCTGTACCGCTGCCTGGCTGGGCGGCCGCTTTTATGGGCCCCTTGATCAGCCAAGCCCCGCCCCCTACTCAGGGCTCGGCGTCCTTCCCAGCACCCAGCCCCTGCCGGCCCCTACAAACCAACACACGAGAACATACAAGACCAACAAGGACAGATGCAAATACAGGTACCTTCTCCTCCAATGAGAACTCCCTCTCAAACTCCCCTATTTGCTGCCGCTGCTCGCAGCTGTACCGCTGCCTGGCTGGGCGGCCGCTTTTATGGGCTCCTTGATGAGCCAAGCCAAGCCCCGCCCCCTACTCAGGGCTCGGCGTTCTTCCCAGCCCCTGCCGGCCACTACAAACCAACACACGAGAACACACAAGACCAACAAGGACAGA
>NW_027059011.1:0-2000 GCF_011386835.1 Chrysemys picta bellii | reverse complement strand
ACCGCTGCCTGGCTGGGCGGCCGCTTTTATGGGCCCCTTGATCAGCCAAGCCCCACCCCCTACTCAGGGCTCGGCGTCCTTCCCAGCACCCAGCCCCTGCCGGCCCCTACAAACCAACACACGAGAACACACAAGACCAACAAGGACAGATGCAAATAAAGGTACCTTCTCCTCCAATGAGAACTCCCTCTCAAACTCCCCTGTTTGCCGCTGCTGCTCGCAGCTGTACCGCTGCCTGGCTGGGCGGCCGCTTTTATGGGCCCCTTGATCAGCCAAGCCCCGCCCCCTACTCAGGGCTCGGCGTCCTTTCCAGCACCCAGCCCCTGCCGGCCCCTACAAACCAACACACGAGAACACACAAGACCAACAAGGACAGATGCAAATACAGGTACCTTCTCCTCCAATGAGAACTCCCTCTCAAACTCCCCTGTTAGCCGCCGCTGCTCGCAGCTGTACCGCTGCCTGGCTGGGCGGCCGCTTTTATGGGCCCCTTGATCAGCCAAGCCCCGCCCCCTACTCAGGGCTCGGCGTCCTTCCCAGCAGCCAGCCCCTGCCGGCCCCTACAAACCAACACACGAGAACACACAAGACCAACAAGGACAGATGCAAATACAGGTACCTTCTCCTCCAATGAGAACTCCCTCTCAAACTCCCCTGTTAGCCGCCGCTGCTCGCAGCTGTACCGCTGCCTGGCTGGGCGGCCGCTTTTATGGGCCCCTTGATCAGCCAAGCCCCGCCCCCTACTCAGGGCTCGGCGTCCTTCCCAGCACCCAGCCCCTGCCGGCCCCTACAAACCAACACACGAGAACACACAAGACCAAAAAGGACAGATGCAAATACAGGTACCTTCTCCTCCAATGAGAACTCCCTCTCAAACTCCCCTGTTTGCTGCCGCTGCTCGCAGCTGTACAGCTGCCTGGCTGGGCGGCCGCTTTTATGGGCCCCTTGATCAGCCAAGCCCCGCCCCCTACTCAGGGCTCGGCGTCCTTCCCAGCACCCAGCCCCTGCCGGCCCCTACAAACCAACACACGAAAACACACAAGCCCAACAAGGACAGATGCAAATACAGGTACCTTCTCCTCCAATGAGAACTCCCTCTCAAACTCCCCTGTTAGCCGCCCTGTTTGCTGCCGCTGCTCGCAGCTGTACCGCTGCCTGGCTGGGCGGCCGCTTTTATGGGCCCCTTGATCAGCCAAGCCCCGCCCCCTACTCAGGGCTCGGCGTCCTTCCCAGCACCCAGCCCCTGCCGGCCCCTACAAACCAACACACGAGAACACACAAGACCAACAAGGACAGATGCAAATACAGGTACCTTCTCCTCCAATGAGGACTCCCTCTCAAACTCCCCTGTTAGCCGCCCTGTTTGCTGCCGCTGCTCGCAGCTGTACCGCTGCCTGGCTGGGCGGCCGCTTTTATGGGCCCCTTGATCAGCCAAGCCCCGCCCCCTACTCAGGGCTCGGCGTCCTTCCCAGCACCCAGCCCCTGCCGGCCCCTACAAACCAACACACGAGAACACACAAGACCAACAAGGACAGATGCAAATACCGGTACCTTCTCCTCCAATGAGAACTCCCTCTCAAACTCCCCTGTTAGCCGCCGCTGCTCACAGCTGTACCGCTGCCTGGCTGGGCGGCCGCTTTTATGGGCCCCTTGATCAGCCAAGCCCCGCCCCCTACTCAGGGCTCGGCGTCCTTCCCAGCAGCCAGCCCCTGCCGGCCCCTACAAACCAACACACGAGAACACACAAGACCAACAAGGACAGATGCAAATACAGGTACCTTCTCCTCCAATGAGAACTAACTCTCAAAATCCCCTGTTAGCTGCCCTGTTTGCTGCCGCTGCTCGCAGCTGTACCGCTGCCTGGCTGGGCGGCCGCTTTTATGGGCCCCTTGATCAGCCAAGCCCCGCCCCCTACTCAGGGCTCGGCCTCCTTCCCAGCACCCAGCCCCTGCCGGCCCCTACAAACCAACACACGAGAACACACAAGACCAACAAGGACA
>NW_027059010.1:0-2000 GCF_011386835.1 Chrysemys picta bellii | reverse complement strand
TATGTTACCCCTGTATTGTGCCTAGATAGGACTCATCTCCTTTGAGCCATTGATATGTGGTCTTTGCGACAATGCACCTTGTAAGGCTCTGAAATGAGCCCTGCCAATAATATAGGAAATTGTGACTTTTAGGCAAAACCTAGAGGCTAACTCTGATTCTCCAGGGATGCTGAGGTTCCCTCTTGCCCCAGCTGCAGGATGGGATGAGAGTCTTGTCCCGTCTCATCTGGTTCCCTCTCTCTCAGGCAGCAGACCTTGTGGCTGGGGTTTGCAGCCGGTTGGATTCAGTCCAGCAGCCCAGCTCCAGGACCCTAATGAAGAAGTTAGTGGCCCTGCTGGCTGGCAAGGCAGAGCATCTGGACACAGTGATCTCATGCCTTCTGGACTACTCCTTCCCTACAGACAGGTACGAAATGCCTCCACTCTTCAGGCCTCGCGTGATCCTTTGAGGCCCTATATGAGAACCTCACCACTGAGCACATTGTTTGCTCTTACTAAGGCAAAGTATAAAGCACTGACTGTTGAGGACTGAATCTCCCCCCTCTACATGGGACAAATTACCTGCCCTCTCCTCCTGATGGCTCTTCTCTTTTCAGCCACAAACCACAGCGAGCGAAATCCGCCTGTCAGAGATTCCTCTCCCCCATTCCCTGAATGTGTCTCCCCATGTGCAAGGCAGGAGCTCTCATTCCCAGTCCCCCTCTCCCGGCCCCTGGGACTTGTTAGAGATCTGCCTGTGGGAGAGGTTCTCAAAAGCACAGTCCCCCACATCTACGGTCAGTGCTCATGGGTCCTGGAGCAGGGGGTGGATTTAAGTCTGTGTTCTTGAGTTCACTATCCCTTTGCTACTCCGGCTGGCAAGCGCAGAGCTCATTCTGCCATTCTCCTTCATCTGAACGTACAGATAGTGAGCCTAGGTGGAACATTTGCTGTCTGAAGCACATTTGTGTTTGGGCAGGAAAAGTTGAGCAATGGTGATTACGCAAAGCATGGTTTTATGATGGATGATCCCAAGCGGTGCGTTCCAAAAACAATCCATATCAGCAGGGCCGGCTCCAGGCACCAGCAAAACAAGCAGGTGCTTGGGGTGGCACATTTCTAGGGGCGGCATTCTGGAACCGGCCATCATAGGTGCTGACTCCGGGGCATGGGGAAAAAGTGCCCCCGCCACCCCAGCTCGCTGCCCCAGCTCACCTCCACCTGCTTCCCTGAGCGCACCGCCACCGCTCCGCTTCTCCCCCCTGCCTCCCAGGCTTGCTGCGCGCGAAACAGCTGTTTCGCGCAGCAAGTCTGGGAGGGAGGAGAAGCCGAGCAGCAGGGCGTTCAGGGGAGGCGGCGGTGGTGGAGCGGAGGTGAGCTGGAGTGGGGAGCGGTTCCTCTACCCCCCGTTACTTCCTTCGCCCCCCCCACCCTAGCTCACCTCCGCTCTGCCTGCTCCCCTGAATGCGCCGCCGCTCCGCTTCTCCCCCCTCCCTCCCAGGCTTGCTGCGCACGAAACAGCTGTTTTGCGCAGCAAGGCTGGGAGGGAGGGAGGAGAAGCTGAGCGGGGGGCACTCAGGGGAGGCGGAGGTGAGCTGGAGCGGGGAGTGTTTCCTCTACCCCCCGTTACTTCCTGCGCCCCCGACCCTAGCTCACCTCCGCCTCGCCTGCTCCTCTGAATGCGCTGCTGCTCCGCTTCTCCCCCCTCCTTCGCCTGAGAGGGAGGGGGGAGAAGCAGAGCGGCAGCGCACCCGGGGGAGCAGGCGGAGCGGAGGTGAGCTAGGGTGGGAGGTCGCGGGGGGCCCCAGGAAGCAATGGGGGGGAAAATGTGGCACGCCCGAGGGAGGAGGCGGGGCTGGGGATTTGGGGAAGAGGTTTGGAAGGGGTGGAGTTGGGGCGGGGCTGGGGGAGGGGGGCACGAAAAAAAAAGTGGGGGCGGCCAAAATTTTTTTTGCTTGAGGCGGCAAAAATCCTAGAGCCAGCCCTGCATATCAGAGGACTCCACTGAAACCCTCCCTCAC
>NW_027059009.1:0-2000 GCF_011386835.1 Chrysemys picta bellii | reverse complement strand
CCATGGTCTGGCCCTCTGGCCACGTCACCTCTTCCAGGGTTAACAGAAAGTCCAATATGGGAAAACCCAACATGTAGTGGCCTCTGTGCCAGGCCCTCAGCCCCCATCTGAGCCTCATCATTCTTGGTCTCTTAGTCCTGAGGTCGGTACTTTGCCTCTTGCTGGGGAACCCAGACCTGACCTCTGCTCTGGGTTCCAGCCCACGGACCCCATGATAGGCTGCTAAGGACTGTTCCTTCAATCCCTCACCACTTCCGTGAGCTGCTCCTCCCTTTTTCCTGCTTGTTAGCAACTCCCATGGGTCTGCAGCTTCTGCTTTTCCTGCCCTGGATTTGTGGCTCCTTGTGACTTCTTCCCACCCAACTTCTGAGGAGCTTCCTCAAAGCTGTTCCCAGCCTCCCTGGCAGCAGCTGGGCTGTGTTTCAAACAGTCCTTCTGGTTTCCCTCCATAAGATAGAAGTCCCTGCCCCCTAGCCTTCCTCCTGGAGGTGGCATTTGCTTCAGGCAGTCCCTCCACCTCTCCTGCAGGCAGGACTCCCCCAGTCTCCTCCTTTATGCTGGGTTGTAAGTTAGCCAACTGTGGGGCCTTAGCCAGATTCTCCTGGTGGCCCTTTTTCCCCAGTCAGTCCTCAGGCTCAGAGGGTTCAGGCATAGGTGCTGGAACTGGGGGAACGCGGGTGCTGTAGCACCCCCTGGCTTGAAGCAGTTTCCTTCATATACAGGGTTTACAGTTTGGTTCAATGGCTCTCAGCAACCCCACTACACAACGTGTTCCAGCACCCCTGGGTTCAGCCTTCTCCTGCTGGTGTTTTCTCTGCTAGGAGGGAGGAGGCAGCATGTATGCTGATCCCCTTCCTAAAGCTCATCCCAATTCACTGGGAGAGAGGGGAGTCCTGGCCCTCCCATTTTGCAAGGCTCCTGGTCCCAGGTCCTTACAGAAACATAACAGGAGTTCCTCCTGAGCACGACTTATTCCTTGGACCACTTCTTCCCTACCAGTATTTCCCAGCTCCTTACGTATATCAGACATCTCAAAATCTGACAGGGCCACGCCACGTGACAAGAGTGGGCTGACCCCTAGCACCGTTACCTTTACAGGGACAGACTATCCCCTCCCTTTTTGGGGCTACTCCATAATGTCCTGACAAACCCTTGGGGGAGGGTTCCATTCATCGCATCCATGTTGGAGCTCTGAGAAACCCCTGTGACACTGTCTGCCCTGGTGCCAGCTCAGGATAGGGTTGCAGGCTAATTCACTCAGATGCTAACAGAAATCAAAGAAGTCAAAAGCTATTGTAGTGTAATCAGGCAGTTCACTTGTGTGTTTGTTTAGTTCAAAGGAAAAGTTAAAGGAAACACTTATCTTTATAACCTGTTGATTGCTATTGTATTGTGTATATCCCTGTAATTACTTAACCCTAGATCAAAAGTGTGCGTTGGTGTTAAAAGATGAGAATGAACTTGATGTGTAAAGTTTATGAAAACTAATGAAGGATTCTTGTTTGCTATTACATTACATTGGCATCGTGTATATCTCTGTAATTAAATTACCCATCAAACACAATTGGAGCCTTGGAAATGTAAATGAAGAAGACTGCTAACTTCAAAGCAAGGGCTACTGTGTTTGACAACGGGAATTCACAGACTAAGTCTGAATTTCCTACTCATCAAAACCCACTTGGGTAAAGACACTGTTCAGATTGGTTTCTGGAAAAGCTATAAAATAGATGTCAAGGAATGATCCTGTATCTCTGACTGTTTGGACTCTTACAGGGAAGATGCCAAATGCAAAATGGAGATCCCCAGAAACATCTGGGTTCCTGAAAAGACTTTTAGGAAACCAAGAGATTACTACATCTCCGCTATCATTTGGGATTTACAAATTTTGACTCACCCGTTAATGTATTTTACCTGCTTTAACCTCTCAATAACTCTCATTTATTTTTCCTAGCTAATAAATCTTTAGTTAGTTTACTAGAGAATTGGCTGCCAGTGTTGTT
>NW_027059008.1:0-2000 GCF_011386835.1 Chrysemys picta bellii | reverse complement strand
TCCTTTTATCCGTTTGAATTTCGCACCTTCTAATTGAGTTGAATCTCCCCTTGTTCTCATGTTGCATGACAAGGAGAACAGAAGTTTCCAATCTACCTTCTCTAGACCAATTAGTATTTTACATGTCCCCTCCTGTTCAATCACCTTTCTAAGGTAAACGATCCCAGTCTTTTCCATTTCTCTTCCTAGTAGAGTTTTTCAATGACCTTGATCTCCCTCATCGCTATTCTCTGAACCCCACAATATCCTTTCTGAAAGCAGGTGATCCAGACTGAAAATGATATTCCAGAAGAGGCCGCAGCATGGATGTATATAAAAGCATTTATAATTTTTTTTGGGTATTATTCACCATCCCATTCTTTCTGCATCCTAACCAGAAAGATTTCTGCTAGTTCAGTGTTTGAGGATGGAGCTCGGCTATTCTCAGTGGTGGCAGATGACAGAACAAGGAGCAATGGTCTCAAGTTGCAGTGGGGGAGGTCTAGGTTAGATATTAGGAAACACTATTTCACTAAGAGGGTGGTGAAGCACTGGAATGGGTCACCTAGGGTGGTGGTGGAATCTCCATCCTTAGAGGTTTTGAAGGCCTGGCTTGACAAAGCCCTGGCTGGGATGAGTTTGTTGGTGTTGGTCCTGCTTTGAGCAGAGGATTGGACTAGATACCTCCTGAAGTCTCTTCCAACCCTAATATTCTATGATTCTAAGTGGCTTCACAGATGACAGGTCCCATGGCACAAGGATTGTTTTAACTTGTACTCTGTACAAATATTGGGCCAGATCCTGCTCCCATTAATCTCAACCCCTCCCCCACCCAGACAAAAAAAATCTCCAAGGTTACCATGGCAATGACCAGGTCCCTGTGTATTCCCTGCTTCTATAGTCACAGACTCCAGCCCCTGCCCTCGCCTTACTGCAGAACTGTGCTCCAGCCGCTACGTTTCCACTAAAAAAGCATCACGCCATCCTCCCCTTCATTCTGAATTCAGTAAAACATGACTGAAGCAGCTGATGGATTTCCAACCTGCTACACCTGAGCACTGCAGAATCCAGGGACCCTCTCACAGCATTTAGACGCATCCAGCCATGGGGAACAAGGGTCCCGGGTTAGCCTGAGGCTGCTTATCACTTGAGCCTGTAACCAGCTATTTTCCTCCCTTCCCAAGTTTGACCCCCTGCATTCCCGGGGCATTGCTCACCTAGCCACGGGGGTGCGGCGCTGATCTTGTTAAACAGAGCAAACTCTTTCCTTTATGGGTCAGGCAGCGAATATGCACAAATTAGTGTGTCTGAGGGGGACTCGCTTTCTGTCTGGGCACCTGTAACTTATCGCATGGACGCGGCGGCTTGCGGCTCGCTTCAGGGGATCTGTGATCAGAATTGCAGATTTCATACTGCTGCGGCCAGCTCCTTCTCGAGAGTGCAGGCAGCACGTCAGCACTGGGTACAGAGAGGCCAAACCCAGAACCAGCCCATCCAGCCCCCATGAGCTTTGGGTGGGCAGATAACATGGGACGAAGAGCCCAGCCAACGCTGAGTTTACAGAACAGACATTAAACGGATGAGACTTTCGAAAACCTCAACTAGGGCTGTGCATCATTTTGCTCTTCTTTAGCATTAAAATCCCCCCCCCCCCCCACTGTACTTGTGAGCGGTGTGTAGTGGAAGTGTCATCTGTACTGTCTTGGGGTCTATTTCCCCACACGCCCTGGGACACAAGTCGAATGGGGGTTACTCGTAATGTGGGGGCAGAGAATCAGGGCCCTGCACAGGGATGGCCTGATCCCATTACGCTTTGGGAAGGCTGGGTTCATGCAGGATCCCACCAAGAAGAAAGGAAGCTTTAGAAGTTGAGCAGCAAAAGTTTTTGGGTTCAGTGATTTGGGTTCAGTTTTTCACAGCCCTGCAGAGAGAAACTGGAAGTGGGCACAGGATGCTGTAAAAGGCAGCAGGAAACCAAGATGCAGAAGACAGAATCAGCCTGTAAAAATGCCCCAAAGAGA
>NW_027059007.1:0-2000 GCF_011386835.1 Chrysemys picta bellii | reverse complement strand
GGCCAGTGCTGGTCGCGACAAGCACCATGGCCGAGTATGCGAGTTCTGACAATAACAGGAATCGGCAGTCATGCAATCAGGGTGTGCTGAGGAATGATCACATGTGGATGCCAGGGCTACAACCCGTCTACAACCTGCCCAGCAGCCTCACCAAGATCCACCCTTGGTGCCTCTCCCCAGAGTACAGGTGGCAGCCTGGATCTACAGGCTGGAGCAGCTCGGCAAATCCCACCACATGCCTGGCAAATCCTGCCGTCCGGGATGAGCTCTGCCCTTCCACAGCCAGGGAGACTCATGCCCCAGGGCAGCCCCCTATACACCCAGACACGTACTTCACCCACTAGCGTGTCTGAAAGGGGACCTGCAAAGGTGACATAATACCCTGGGATATGGGAGGCACGTGACTCCTCCATTTGAGGAGGCTGCGTGTGCCCAGACTATGGCCCCGCCCCTGCTCCAGCTCCTGCCCCACTCATCCCCACCTGCGCCTCTTCAGCCCCTCCCCTGGGGTTCCCCTGCCTGTCCGCCGGCTTCCGGCCGCTAACCTCTCGTGTATGCGTGTGTCTCTTCACCCCCTCCTGCAAGGCTCCCCTGCAAGCAGACTGGGGACAGGAAGAGGACGAGTGGGAGCGGGAACTCAAGTGGAGTGCGGGCAGGACCACAGCCAGGGTGCCCACCCTTTTGGCAGCGGTGCGCTCCAAAGGCGGCAGGCCGTCTGTTTGGGGAGGCTTAGCCCCCTCTGGCCTCTTATACCCACCACCCATGCCTGGGGGCTGCCATCTTCTGCTCCTGCTTTTGATGATGAGTGAAGAAGGCCTGAAAGAGCTTTCCCAGGTCGTTCCATAAAACACAAGACAGTCCCAGGCTTAGGGTTGCCAACTTTCTACTCACACAAAACTGAACAGCCCTGCCCTGCCTCCCAGGCCCCGCTCCCTGCTCACTCCCTCTGTCACTCGCTCTCCCCACTCTCACTCATTCCCTCATTTCCACCAGGCTGGGGCAGGGGGTTGGGGTGCGTGAGGGGGTGAGGGCTCCGGCTGGGGATGCGGGTTCTGGGGTGGGGCCAAAAATGAGGGGTTTGAGGTGTAGGAGGGGCTCCGGGCTGGGGGATGGAGCTGAAGGGTTCAGAGTATGGGAGGGGGTTCCGGGCTGAGACAGGGGGCTGGGGGGTGGGAGGGGGTACGGGCTCTGGGCTGGGGTGTGTGTTCTGGAGTGGGGCCAGAAATGAGGGGTTCAGGGTGCGCGAGGGGGCTCCGGGCTGGGGCAGGGGGTTTGGGGGTGGAGGTGCAGACTCTGGGGTGGGGCTGGGGATGAGGGGTTTGGGGTGCAGGAGGGTGCTCCGAGCCAAAGGCGTGAGGGGGATCAGGGCTGGGGCAGGGGGTTGGGGCGTGGGAGGGGGTCAGGGGTCCAGGTTCTGGGCGGCGGTTACCTCAAGCAGCTCCCGGAAGCAGTGGCTTGTCCTCCCTCTGGCTCCTACGTGGAGGTGCGGCCAGGTGGCTCTGCGTGCTGCCCTGTCCGCAGGCACCCCCCCTGCAGCTCCCATTGGCTGTAGTTTCTGGCCAATGGGAGCTGCAGAGCTGGCACTTGGGGCGGGAACAGCGTACGGAGCCCCCTGGCTGCCCCTACACATAGGAGCCAAAGGGGGGACATGCTCCTGCTTCCAGAAGCCGCGGCTGACTTATCCCTGCTGTGCCGCTGACCGGACTTTTAATGGCCTGGTCAGTGGTGCTGACCAGAGCCACCAGGGTCCCTTTTCGACCAGGTGTTCCGGTCAAAACCCGGACACCTGGCAACCCTGCTAGTGCCTTAACCATTGGCCTGGCCTTCCTCTGGCTTACGAGTCCAACTCCTCCTTGGTCCTGGCCATTCAACACTCCCCTCGGCTCCCTGCCCCCTAGAGCAAACTGCCCTGTGCTGCAGGCTTTGCTCTGCATAGAGACCCACGCCTGGGCTCCTCTGCTCAGCAGGGTCCCGGGAACAGGCTGTGAGCACAAGAGACA
>NW_027059006.1:0-2000 GCF_011386835.1 Chrysemys picta bellii | reverse complement strand
CTGATTCCTCATCCCCTGCACTAAACTCTCCTTGCGCACAAGGCGATAGCCTGGCAAGCAGCTCCCCTGAAGCTGCACATTTCTGGTGGCTCAAACTGCTTTCCCCAACAGCCCATCCTGGGAACCTTGTTCCTGAAGGACACAGGCCGGATGGGATCCTCGGCCGCCAGGGAGACGCTGCTGAGCAGGATGAAGAGCAGGATGAAGTTGGTGAACCAGGTGGCGTTGACGATTCGGGGGAAGGGAGAGAGGGGAGGCAGGCAGTCAAAGCATTGTCAGCTCCAAGGGGCTGAGTGACAGCCCAGGTTAGAGCTTGGGGAGTGGTGCAGCTGGGGAGATCCCTGCGTGAGTCTCGGGGGTGGCACCCCTCATTCTGTGTGCCCGGCATGCTTCTACCCTGGGACAGCGTGTGGGCACAGCTGGCTCCAGAGGCTGGAACAGCCCATTACAGTTAAAGGTGTTACTTTGTAGCTCAGTCGGGAGGTTCCAGGTTCTATCCTCGCTGATCACTGCTGGGTTTCTGACAGATGGGAGGAGAAGCAGCACCTACTTGTTGGTTGGGCTGAAGATAGGGTTACCATATCTAATAAATAAAAAAAGAGGACCCTCCATGGGCCCTGGCCCCGCCCATTTCCCCACCCCTAGCCCCGCCTCAACTCCGCCCCTTCCCCGCCCTAACTCCACCCCCTCCTCCCTCCCACTCCCAGCCATGGGGAAAGGGCTGCCCCAGCGCTACCGGCTTCAGGGTTTGCCGGGCAGCCCCCAGACCCTGCGCCCCCGGCCGGCGCTTCCCCAGCACAGCTGGAGCCTGGGAGGGGAAGCGCCCAGCCGGGGGCACAGGGTCTGGAGGCTGCCCGGCAAACCGTGAAGCCGGTAGCGCTCGGGCTTTGGGCAGCCCCTATGCCTCCGGACCCTGCGCCCCCAGCCTGGCACTTCCCCTCCCGGGCTCCAGCGGCGCAGGATCCGGAGGCACGGGGGCTACCCGAAGCCGGTAGCGCTCGGGCAGCCCGGCTCTTAAACAGAGCCGAAGAGTCGGGGAGGAGCAGAGCCGCCATTTTCCCGGACATGTTCGGCTTTTTGGCAATTCCCCCCGGAGGGGGGTTTGAGTGCCAAAAAGCCGGACATGTCCGGGAAAAAGAGGACGTATGGTAATCCTAGCTGAAGATGAAGAAGGCACTGGCTTCAGGCATGGGTACTGCTTTCTCCTTGAGCTGCAGCTCTGCCAGGGGGCGTGGCTGAGGGCTCAGGGGGATTTCGGGCTCATCTTCCTCATCGTCACCTGTGGAGCAGCCAGAGGGAGGGAAACATAGTCAGTCACTTTGAGCTTGCATGTTGGGGTCATTCACTTAGCAGCAGCCAAAACAAAAACAAAAGCAAAACAAAAAACCTTAGCAGAAGCTAAAACTTAGAGGTAGAGAAGGATCACTTGACCCCTTTCCATCCTGGGCAGCCAATGAGGGATTGTTTCCTTAACTATCCGGAGTTGGGGATGATGAGACCCCGTGGTCCAGCTGCAGGATGAGTCAGCAAAACAGCTCTGACCCTCCATCCAGGGATCAGGAACCTGACATCTGGCCATGTTTCCTTTTATGCTGGGCAGAGAGATTGTGGCCACCACAGTTAGACGAAGGGCTGTGGCTCCCCTCGCACCCCACAGCCCCTGGGGGTACTCACACTCCCGCTGTGGAGCAAGATGCTGCTTGCCATTAGAGACCCATAGGACAAAACCCTGGGGTATCCCCCGACGTCCTGACTTCAAATCCTCCAGGCCAAACCCAGCTCCCATTGTTCTCAGTGTGTGTGTGGGGGGGTCCCCCATCTTATGTTGCCTAGTGCACCCCCTAGTGGCCAGCAGGACTCACCCGTCAGTGAGGCAAGTAACACCCCACAAGCAATGGAAGAGGCATGTGCAGAGTCTGGTATCCTCCCCAGAGAGAGGTAGAACTCCCTGATCATGCCCCTACCCTCATACACAGACCAAGTGCTGCAGAGAACTGCAC
>NW_027059005.1:0-2000 GCF_011386835.1 Chrysemys picta bellii | reverse complement strand
TGCCTATGACGAGAGGGTATTCCTCAGACTATTGAATTACTATGGGAAGTTTGTAGTTAACATCCGTGACTCAACTCATTATTAAATTGCTACATATGAAAGAAATCTGGGTCTGGACCACAGAATGTGACATTTTGGGAAACACAATTAAAATCTCTGTGCCTCACCTTCTCCTATTAGTGGAATGAGGGCAATAACACTGACCAACCTCAAAGGAGCAGTGAGGGGATTGCACTAAATTAGGTTTGTAAAGTGATGCCAAAGTGCAAAGGGTTGTTAAGGACAGTCACTGGCAGAACAGGTCATAGATGGCAGGAATTCATGGCTCCTGGCCCTGTACGTATTCCTCTGTTCCATATTGTCTGTAAATATAGGTACAATATTTACTAATCTCCAGTCCTGTGGCCTAGTAGCTGCTTTTAAAGAGAGTGCATTATAGTGGGGCAGTAGCATCCCTAGTCTAGGTTAAGAATCTTCCTATGCTGCAGGGCCTCTTCCCCTTAGGATAGCCTGCAAAGTGGAGTAGGGAGGCTGGGACTCCCCTTCACTCCCTTCTGCCTCCAGCCTGTAGACATGCTCCTCACAGCCCATTGGTACCAACTTCCTTCCCACAATGGCCCCATCAACCCTATTGGGGGCATGAAGGGACCAGGAAGAGACCAAAGCTGGTAGCTGAGTGGCACTGAGGTGTTCCCAGGAAGCTTCCTTGAGGCCCCCCACACATGCAGGTGCCCCACAATCATGCCATTCTCCCTACCAGCACTTCCTCAAAAGACAAGGGAAATTCACTGTCCAAAAACTTCATTAACATAGTTAAGTTTGACTGATCATAGCAGAATGCTGACTGCACCTTTACGTAACCCTCTGATATCCCAGAAATACAGAGGCAAGGCCCACAAAAGCTCTGCCCTGCAACCTTAACTCTGCACCCCCCGAGGCTGCAATAGTCACTGGGGATATACTGTGAGTAGGTTGCAGCCAAGGCTGCCCCATAACAAGCAGACCTGAAGAATAATGAACAAAATCTGCCATTGTGCGTTGTGTCCAACAGAACTGTATTCGCTCATTCCCCTGCATGCACTGCCCATCCCTGTGTTACGTGTAGCTGTATTGGATGGTGGAGCGATTAGCTGCAGCACACTGGGTGCCAAAATTCACACTGTCATACGAGGAAAGTATCAATGTGCCACAAGGATGAGGGATCTCGTCTCTGTGCTGAGGTGTGCTGCTTTTTTGAGCAGAGGGCCACAATGGTATATTCTTGGCATGGGGATTTGTAGCAATTTGGTACAGTACATGGCAGGACATCACAGGGCTTGCTAAGGGGTAGGCGAAAGTCATGTCCCAGAGGGAATCCTTAGGTCAAGGGTGAAGGGGCGGTAATTCCTGGAAACTAAGGTAGTTTGTGCAAATTAGGCTAAGTGGTTGAGTGCAGGCCAGGCACAGCTACCTGTTTTTCACTGAGGCCAACCTAAACCTGGCTGTTGCCTTGAGGAAAATACAGTCTAATAGTTTCTCCTTTAGTACTGATGTTCTCTGTCCCCACTGTGGTCCATGTCTTCTGGAAGGACAGCATGCTATGATGTTTGATTCAGGGGTGGATTGGCGCTCAAAGTGGTCAGAGTTAAGGTTGAAGAATGAGCTTATCTCTCCATTTCCCAATTTTCAGGGGGTTGAGTACAGATGCACTTGACATTCTAGAAGGGTACAAGGTGCTGCCAGTCAACCTTAACTCTGTGTTAACAATGTTGGGGCAATTGATATTATTGCAAGCAGCTCACCTACTTCATTCTTAAATTCAAACGGCAGTCGGTCTAAGCCCACTACAAAACTTTAGTGTGTGGCAGCTGGTTCCATGCAGCCAGCTAGCATGCACCAGGCTAGGGCACTGTACATTCACACCCTGGCTTGCCACGCACTAAGTCACAATACAGACAAGCCCTGAGGTAAGTCAGGAGGTGCCCTCCCTTATACAGGCTAAGACAATGATTTCATCCTCA
>NW_027059004.1:0-2000 GCF_011386835.1 Chrysemys picta bellii | reverse complement strand
TGGTGAGCAAAGTCATCAAAGGGCTGTGGTCTGTGTGCATCTTGAACGTGCGGCCCCACAGGTAAGTTCTCCATTTTTCAGTAGCCCAAACACAAGCAAGAGCTTCTTTTTCGACTGTAGAATATTTTCTTTCAACATTACTTAGTGTCCTTGAAGCAAATGCAACAGTCCTCTCTGTGTTGTCCTCATGAAGTTGTGTGAGGACAGCCCCAAGTCCAAAATCAGAAGCATCAGTAGTTACAATTTTGGACAATGCGGGACTGAATAGTGCAAGTACTGGACTATGTACAATCAAGTCTTTCACCGTTTCAAAACTAGCTTGTGCATCCGTTGTCCACACTAAGGTTGAACTTCTACGTAGTAATTCTTGTAACGATTCAATGACAGAAGCATAATTGGGAATGAATTTTGCATACCAGGAGGTAAGACCCAAGAAGGAACATAAGGTTTGCAAATCTGTTGGAGGAGGAGCCTTTGAAAATGCCAGGATATGATCTGGATCTGGTTTTAGTCCAGCCTGTGAAATTGTATGCCCCAGAAAGGGGAGTTCAGTTTGTCTATATTTGCATTTGGATCTATTGAGCTTGAGGCCTGCTTTGCTGATGCAGTTTAGTACAGACTGCAGGTTATTGTCATGCTCCTCAGTAGTATTTCCAAACACGATAATATCATCGAAATGGCACTGAACTCCATGTTGATTCTTCAGAATGAATGACATTTTTTGGAAGTCACTTGGGGCTGATGCGAGACCATATGGAACACATTTAAAATGAAATAGTCCCTCATGTGTAATAAATGTTGTGAGGTCTCTGCTATCTTCATGCAACATAACCTGGTGGTATGTGCTCTGCAAATCAAGAGTAGAAAACATCTTTGCTCCACAGAGTTCTGCAAATACTTCTTCTATGTGAGGAAGACGATGGCTGTTAATCACAATAGCTTTATTAGGCTCCTTTAAGTCCACACAAAGGCGAATGCCTCCACCCTTCTTCTGCCTCACCACTATAGGTGAAACCCATTCCGAGGAGTTAATCTCTTCAATAATGTCCTTTTGAACAAGTTTTCTAAGTTCCTCTGAAACAGCTTCCCTGACTGAAAATGGTAAGCGCTGTAATTTCTGTCCTAAAGGCATCACATTCTTCCACATTTTAACTTTATGCAGAAACCCATAAGCACAGCCGAGTTTCTCCTCAACCCGGTGTTGGGTCCCAGCCTAAACTGGTGTGTGTACCGCAAGAGTGCTTTGCTGAGGAAGATCATTTAGTCCAATAACTAGCCTGAGATTTAAAGCAGCCAATAAAACTCTGCCAAGGATAGGAGTGCCTTTGTGGACAATGTAGAACTCTGCAGTTACACAGCAATCACCAAAAGTAACTATTGCTGGCAGGCAGCCATATACTGGAATATGGTTTTTCAAATAGCATACCACCTGAAGTTTGGGCTTAGTAAGAGGCACATCTTTAAAGGAATCCAAATAGATGGAATCAGGTAGTATAGATACTGCTGAGCCAGTGTCCAACATTAGCTGAATAGAGTGTGATTTGCCTGAGGGTATGGCAGAAATGTTTACAGTGCACTTTATCTGTTCTGGAATATGTGCAGTAGTGATTTTGTCCACACTCAGCACAGTAACATCTGGTATTGTAACTGCATGGAGAAGGAAGACAGCAAGACTGTCGCCCGAGGGCCTCTGGAGCGGGACTCAGAGTAGTGGGTGGGCCTGAGTCCCCCCCCCCTTTTTCCCCCCTTTGTTTGGTGTGGGGCTGTTGTTTACCCCCCCGAAAGGGGGTGTGAATGGACAAAGGGACACTGTCGGAGGACAAAAAGAAGAACAGGAGTACTTGTGGCACCTTAGAGACTAACAAATTTATTAGAGCATAAGCTTTCGTGGACTACAGCCCACTTCAAGGATAGGTTCCTGGGTTAGTGGTTTTGTTCAGTGATGTGTGGTTGCTAGTGAGTATTTGCTTTAGTTTGGGGGGTTGTCTGTAAGCGAGGAC
>NW_027059003.1:0-2000 GCF_011386835.1 Chrysemys picta bellii | reverse complement strand
CCTCTTCAAGCCCTACTTTTCTATGATTCTATGAAAAGATATGCACCTGCTTAAATGTTCTGCTGGACTGAGGGAAGAATGCTCAGATCCATGCAAGATCAAGCCCTAAATGACCTATTGTTCTTTGCTTGGATGCATTTGATGAAAGAAGTCAAGTCCTTCTTCCTTTCTATCTTCTGTAGAAGTGCACGTTAAGCAAGCTGCCTTTGAAGTTGAATAATCATTTTATTTGTTTCAGAGAAGCATCCTTGTTAGTCTGTATCCGCAAAAAGAACAGGAGTACTTAGAGATTAACAAATTTATTTGAGCATAAGCTTTCGTGGGCTAAAACCCACTTATTTGTAATATTTGTCTGAATGCCGACTGACTGACATGCTATTTGGCCAAAACCAAAGAGTGTGTAAAGAAATGAAAGACATGTGTGTGTATGTACGGCATGTGCATGAATATGTACACACACACACACACACACTTTTTCTTGATCTTTGGCCACAAAAAACATACCTGATGATCACACTAGACGTTCACTACCTTTTACATTGCCAGGGTGTTATGAATGAGAACCAAGCCATCCCCATAATTTCACAAACTGGAATGTGCGACATGAGCTAAGTACAATTAACAATTATATGATTTGGCAATCACTATTGTGACATGGGATGAAGAAAAAGGTGCATTGAGGATATTGATATATGATTAAATAGGTTTACAGGCAGTTTCTTATCTCTATAAAGACAGGTTAAAAGATAAATATATACATAGAATATTTTTTCTTATCATTATAAATAAATGTTTCTAAAAATATATTCACTGTTGTTCATTTTCTCAGAAATATTCACCCCTGGCTACACACTTTTTCTCTGATCATTAGAAGTGTACGTAAGGTAATTTTTCAGCAGCCAAAGAACAAGAAGCTACAGGATTTAGTCAGCATGGCTGTAGTGTCCAGAAGGGATACATTTAGAAGCTCCATTTTTGAAATATTTTCTCAATGAAAGTATGTGCATAATGTGTTCTAGTTGGTAGCCGATGATTTAAAAACATGGAGGCATATTTCGGTGGGGGAAACTGTCAACCAATAACCAGAGTGCGATGCAAACTATGCGTTCCTCCTAACCATGTTATTGTTCCCAGGTATAATGGAGATCCACGGATTCTACTACTGTCTAAGGTACCAGTCCCACAAAATTGAACCTATTCCTTAATTTTATTTATGTGAGGCATTCCACTGAGTCTGTGAGGCTACACTAATAAGTGAAATTAAAATATCAACAGAATACAGGTCAAAATGTGTAAATCAGACTAAATGGCAGGGTAATGCACTTTCCTAGAGATAAAGGGTCTTTACGCATATGACCACAGTTCTTTATATTAGCATACACCATTTGCATAAGAACTAATGCCTTCCTTTATGGTTGATCCCGCAGCTAGCGCCCAAGGCTGAATGAATGGCTGGAGGAAATTGTACGGCAGTGACCGAGTTCATTCTCACAGGAGTGACAGATCGTCTGGAGCTGCAGGTCCCCCTCTTTGTGCTGTTCCTAGTGATCTATATTATCACCCTGGTGTGGAATCTGGGGATGATGGTTTTAATCAGGATCGACCCCCAACTCCACACCCCCATGTACTTCTTTCTCAAGAATTTATCGCTCGTGGATGCCTGTTACTCCACAGTCATCACTCCCAAGATGCTGATGAGCTTCTTAGCCGAGAGGAAAGCTATTTCCTATACAGCTTGCATCATCCAATATTTTAGCTTCATATTGTTTGTCATCTCTGAGTGCCTTCTGCTGGCAGTAATGGCGTATGACCGTTATGTAGCCATCTGCAACCCGCTGCTGTATATGGTCATCATGTCCCCAAAGCACTGCCTACGGCTGGTGGCTGGTTCATATCTATGGGCCTTCCTGAACTCTGTGATACACACCAGCGGTTTGCTAAGATTATCCTATTGTGACTCCAATATCCTGAATCATTTTTTCTGTGATCTCAACCCACTT
>NW_027059002.1:0-2000 GCF_011386835.1 Chrysemys picta bellii | reverse complement strand
TGAGAATGTAAATGCATGACAACAATACAATTAAAACATAGAGTTCGCAGACGGTTATCCTTTGGCTTCTTTGCTCATATGTAAAATGGTGAGATAGTGGCACACTCTATAGCACCATTATGACAGACATTTGCCCATAGAACGGAAGTAGACACAAAAAGATCTACAGATGACTCCATTGACTGCAGTGGTCTTTGGATGAGGGTCTTTACATATGAGGGATCTCCTGAAGCCCTGTAGAATCTGTGAGGTGAGTCAGTATCATTATTTCCCATATAATAGGGAAGGAGACTGAGGCATGGGGAGTGGTAGTAATATGCCCAAGATTAAAAAGCTAGTCAGTAGGATAGCCAGGGGGAGTAAAACATAGAAGTCCTAACCCTCAGAGCCCTGTTCTAAGCACTAGACCACGCTCCCCTCCTAATGATGGGAATTGATCCCAGGAATCTTGGTTCCCAACTCCCCATGCTCCGACCACTAGACCATTCTCCAGATGTTCAGGGTGGTGAAGAAAGGGTATTGGTGCTTTGAGAGTGGCTGGGATGGGACAGGAGAAGCTGGGCATACATAATCTGTGACTGCTCACTGTGCAATTCCACTGAGCTGGTTATGGCATCAGTGTGCCCCCTCCTCCCCCAGTCCCTTCTGCACCAGCCTGACTTCTCTCAGGACTGGCTGGTTAATGCAGATTTCAGAGGTCAGCCTAGCCATGGCAAACAAGGCGACAGATGACTATGGCAGTAGATTCTGCCTAGGATGGCAGGGGCAGCCAGGCCAGACCTGAGTGGTGCTGTGACCCTGCATGCCAGTTTGCAATGCCACTCACTCAGATTTGGCCTGGCTGCCCCGTGTCACGATGCTGAGGAGGCCAGGCCAAACCTGACTGATTGGCACTGTGATCTCACACTTGGTCCCCAAACTTCTACCATAACCACTGAACCATCAGAAGGCTCAATGTGCCCCTCCTCCCCAGAAAGGCAAACACAGCTCCCAGGGGATTAAGCCCCCCTCCAGTTGAGATCTTCTCTTCTAGGAGGACAGAGGGGAGTGGCACACCGAAGTTTTGCCTAGGGCAGCAGATTGTTTTGAGCAGCCTCTGGCAGAGTGGGCATTAGAGCTGAGCCAGCCAAGAGTTCAAACCAAACCTTTTCTGTATTTTCCATGTCAAAACAAAAACCAAAATGACAAAACATGTAATTTGACCCAAAATGAAGTGTTTTTTTTTTAATTTTGCATAATTTTTCAGGTGTTTTACACACATTAAAGCATTAGCTAAATTTCAAAACAAATCCCCTTTTTGAAACAAAAAGTCTAAATATTTTGTTTTGACATTTCTGACCATTTTTTGGTCCAAAACAATGTGCAAAATTCTACCCAAATTCACAAATAGCTTCAGTGCCCTGAAAATGCATTTTTCGGCATACTTACTGTTCATCAGCTGTAGCTGTTATATGTGAGACTATATGCAGGCAACTGAATCTGACAATTTGGCCACTGTGAATATGTTTTAACATTGTCTGATGTTTGTTAACTGCCTGGAGAACTAAACTGCATTGCATGTGCTCTTAAATCTGGTTGAAGAATATACAGAATCTTCTGCAGACAGCTTGGGCCTCCATGCTATAGTCTGTTTTTTTGTCAAATTATCTGACGAAATACTTCTTCATTTACAGTCTCACACAGCAGGAGGAAGATAAATATGCCTGTGTCAACTAAAAATGGATTCTTTCCTCTCTGTTTTTCTTGCTAGATGGTGTAAATCAGGGGCAGGAATCAAAGACACCACAAGCCCCAAAGTTGGGGGTGAAAGTTGGTGTAAATCAGGAGCAGAAACGAGAGACTCAAGGAGCCCCAGCACCAGGGGAGAGGGATGGTTTAACTCTGGAGCAGGAATCAGCATCTCAGCAAGATTCAGAGCCAAGGGAGAGAGAATTCTGTACAGGTAGTGCCTCTTATAATGTGGCATTAACTGTCTATAACTTAACTTTGATCCTTTTAAC
>NW_027059001.1:0-2000 GCF_011386835.1 Chrysemys picta bellii | reverse complement strand
TACTCAACATGAACAAGGTGGCAAAATCTGGCTACTGGTGATTTGCACTGACTGGTACAAAAAGAGAAACTGAGAAGAGGAAATAAAGGTCTAGAGTTTCACCTGGCCTTCCCACTCACTCGGGGTGGAAAGACATTTGGCCCATGAAAGCTGGTGGGAGGGGAATGGTTGGAGACATGGCTCTGTTCTCTCTCACACTGAACATGTCAGCCAGCACAGCTGAGCTATCGTGGGTTCTGGTAATTTGCTGCTGGTAGAGGCCAGCCATAAATGACTGTCTCCCAACAGAATGAGGGCAAAGCAGGAGGGGAACTGTGCCCTAACCCTTGTCTAGATTTAGAAAAAAGTGTATGTTCGAACTAAGGTAGCTACCTAAAGTTAGCAAACCTCATTAGAAACACCATTTGCCACTTTGTGTAGATGCAGTTCTACACCTTTTAAAATGTACTAACTGACTGGGTTCAACCCTAGGGCCCTGTGCAGCTGTTTTGTTCTTGTTGTAATGGGAGTTAATTAGTTGCAAATTAATTTGAGTAAACACAAATGATCATAAACACTAATGGAGACCACGCACAAAAATTTCATTAAGACAAACATTTGTTTCTGTTTCATATGATGCGTGCTGGATGATAGCAAGAGGAGACTCTACCCTCAAGCCGGGTCTACACAAAAAATTTAGATCTACCTAGCTACATCATTCTGGTGTGTGAAAAATTCCCACCCCCGAGTGCTGTAGTTAAGCCAACCGAACCCCCAATGCAGACATGGCAAGGTCAACCAAGCTCCCACTGCTCAGGGCGGTGGGTTACCTACATCAATAAAAAAAACCCTTGCATTGTTGTAGGAAGTGTCCGTAGCACCCTTAGTGTGGACATGGTCTGAGTTAACTCTACTGGCACCTTTTTAAAGCAGCTGTTTGTTAAACTGCAGTAGGAGCAGCTCTGTGATCTAGCCACAGGCACGTAGAATGACTCCAAACTCTGCACTCCTGCAACCCGTTGCCCTCTCTCCAAGTTCCATGTACGTTGCTACACCTTTACTTTTAACAACTATTTTGTTATTGTTCTGTCTTTTCCAGAAGAGTTTCATTACTAGCTGGGGCCAGAGGTTACAGGTGCCTGGTTCATATCACCTTAGCATTGCAGCTGGTTAGTCCTCACAATTCTTTTTTCTTTTTCTTTTTTTATCTTTTTTGGCTGAAACTATCCAATGAATTTCAACCAAATTTGTGAATACTTTCAGTGGTCCCAAAAAAGCATATTGGGGAGAATTTACTATTCACTGAAAATATTTTGCACAGCTCTATTCAAAAGTTCTGGTCTTCAGACACATCTCCCATTTCTTGTTTGTGTTGTCGCTGTTGGTGGGCGAGTTGCTTCCACCTGGCTGCTGTTTAGCGAAGGTTGTTTGGCGTCTGGATGGCTCATCCAACTCAATATCATATGGCAGAACCCATTCTGTACATCAAACAGTGAACACTTCTGCCATGGGTAAATAAATGACCTCAGTAACTGATAATGGGCAGTGATTGTGTAACACTGACAGACCCCAGTCGTCGACAGGCAGGATCGAACCTGGGACCTCTGGAGTTAAATGCATGAGCCTCTACTGCATGAGCTAAAAGCCACATGGCTCTTAGCTAAGACTTTAGCAGACTCGTTAATCTTTCTCTAAGTGGCCTCAGTGCCACTAGATGGGCCAGAACACCATACCCAGGAGGTGTGTGGGTTACAGTTGGAATAAGTGCAAATCCTTGGTTTAACTGGAGATTTTCTAACTATTACAAGGCTGTTGAGCCAGTCTGTACTAGTTTCAACAAGTGTAATGATTCCTCTTTTTGGCAGGTGTGCTAAATCCTTCCTCAGCAGGTCCATCAGGGCTACTGGAACTCTGCTTCAGTAATCTCCTGGGCTGCATATGGGGGTCTCTTTCTAACTTCAGCCTGCCTTCAGGTGCCCATCTCCTTGGAACATGTCTTTAGAGTCTGGTACATGTTGACT
>NW_027059000.1:0-2000 GCF_011386835.1 Chrysemys picta bellii | reverse complement strand
GTTCTCCCTCCTCTCTCACCTTGAGGATATTCTGTGCTTGTCCTGTGATTAGACCCATGGCTTGCAGTGTCCTGTTGCCCCGCAGTGGGTGGCACTCTTGTGTGTCAATGTTATGGGATGTACAGACTCCATGCTGGCTTGGCAACTACAGGGTTAATGGAGAACTGACTACCTGCTCAGCTGGGGCTGATTGATGGCCTTGCAGCAGCTGTAAGGGTAAAAGGACTGTAAGGCAGGAGGGCAGGGTGGCTGCCAGAGAGACAGCAGGACTAGAGAGGAGATCCCTTCAGCAGGCTGGCAAGGAACTGCCAGAGAAGTCAGCCATCCAGGGAGGGAGAACCAGGGTGAGAGGTTTTGGTAAGCCTACAGAGGATTCATAGATTCATAGACTGTAGGACTGGAAGGGACCTTGAGAGGTCATCAAGTCCAGTCCCCTGCCCTCATGGCAGGACCAAATACTGTCAAACCATCCCTGATAGACATTTATCTAACCTACTCTTAAATATCTCCAGAGATGGAGATTCCACAAAGCTCCCTAGGTAGTTTATTCCAATGTTTAACTGACCTGATAGTTAGGAACTTTTTCCTAATGTCCAAACCTCCCTTGCTGCAATTTAAGCCCATTGCTTCTTGTTCTATCCTTAGAGGCTAAGGTGAACAAGTTTTCTCCCTCCTCCTTATGACACCCTTTTAGATACCTGAAAACTGCTATCATGAGGAAGCCTTGTCTCTGTGGCCTTGTCTTTGAAAGAGTGCCGTTTAATCTTACTATTATTTTCCTGTACAGTAGGAAACCTCTTCTTCAGATGTGCATTCTACCACAGATTTCCATCTCACTGAGTTTCACTAACAGCCTGTCATGCCAGACTCCATTAAATGCTGCACTGAGTTTAAAAAAAAGACTCCCATTGATGATTGGGGCGGCTTTTGCTGGAAGCCACCAATAAAGCAAATGCCACCAATAAGAGGCTGCCAGAAGGCCACCAGCAGGTCCATAATTGAGTGCAAAGGCCTGTAAGTCTTCTTTTAGCAGACACCATAAAAGCCTTGACTGTACCATTCTTTCCCTTATATTGCAAAGGTGACTGGTTAAAGACATAGGCCAGTAGCTGCCTGGAAAAAAGAGGGATCCTTGCCAGTCTTCAGAGGAACAATAACTGCTGAATTCCACCAATTAGGTACCTTTCTTTTTATCCTTGAGTAATTTCTGATGTCCAACAACCTGGCTCTAGCCTTCTACACAAAGTGCTCTTTCATATGGCCATAGATGTGCTGTAACCCAGAGGATTTGCTTGGTACAAGCTTCTCTATTGCGTCTTCTAGCTCCTATATGAGGAAGATCTTTCTAAAGCCATGGTACTCAGTTCTATGTGCATGTTTTTGAATTATCTTTGTCTTTCCTCCTGAATACTCCATCTTGCATGTTTTTGCCATGTTCTATCCTCATCATCATATATGAGCCTGCTCATCTTGGCATAATGTTTGAACAGCATATTCACAGGCTTTGTCGTCTAATGCCTCCACACCTTTACTTTTCAGGATATTGGTGTTATTTAAATTGCAGGCCTTTCTCTGTTCATTCTCAATTTGCTTCAGTATCATCCATAAATCTTTTTTTCTGCAAGGATCCAATCTTATTAAAGTAAACTGGTTCTATGTTAAAGTGACTATTTACAGAACTGCAGCAATGGCAGCTTAGCATTCAAGCCCTGTGCACACAGACTGGCCTGCTGGTGCCTCCTCCATACTCTTCCCTCCTGCAACTTGTGCTCCTCCCTCTAAGTTCTATGCTGGTTGCTACAATTTCTAGCCATCATTCAACCTTTGTGACATTAGTGGTCCTGTCTCCTGGGTAGAATGTACTGCTACTCTGGGCCAGGAAGCATGACTGCTGACTATATATTCATCCTCACTTTCTGCCCTAATGTGATGTACACAGAAGAAAAGTGGGGGCAAGGAAACCATCAGACAGAACAGTAAACAGGGGAGGTGGGGAGAAG
>NW_027058999.1:0-2000 GCF_011386835.1 Chrysemys picta bellii | reverse complement strand
CAACATTAAGATAAATCAGTGTCGAAACTGATGGTTAAGTGAAACACAATTGGCCAGTGTAAATCAGCATCACTCCACTGATGTCAATGGGCCAGAAACCCCAGCTAACGTAACTCGATGGAGTGCCACTTCCATCCAGGTGGCTGTATCTCCAGCGGGTGTAAATCATCTTTGCTCCACTGAAATGAATTGTGCTCCAGCTCCAGTCCATGTAAGCTAGCATCACTACATTGCAATCCACGGGGCCAGTTCCCCAGCAGGTGAAAATCAGCATTAGGTCCATTGGCGCTAATGGGTGAGACCCCCAGCTTTAGTAAATAGGTGGAGCTCTACTGAAGTCATTGGATCAGAACTATAACTGGTCAAAATTGGTGTCATTCCATTGAAGCCAGTGGAGCTTCATACATTTATACAAGAAGAGGATCTGGCCCTTATGCTGATAGGATTTCCCAAAGCACATAAAGCTGCAGAGGTCCTAGGTTCAATCCTGCCTGCCGACGACCGGGGTCCCCATCCACAGGGGCAAGTGTGAATTGTCTTATGGTCACAGCTTCCTAATCATAACCCTGCAGAGTGTGGGGAAGTTCTGGGGCAGACTCTTGTTCTATGACTGAACTAACCTGTAGAAGCTACGAGTTCCCCTCTGTCTCAGAAACATAGGAATTGCCAGACAGGATCAGACACAAGGTCTATCTAATCTAATAGCCTGTCTATGACAGTGGCTTATACCAGATGCTTCTAAGGAAAGTGTTAGAGCCTCACAGAAGGCAGATGTGGGAGAATCTGCCCCCAACATTAGGTCTCCTCCTAATCTCCAATAGTTAAAGATTAGTTTAAACCTTCAAGCATGAGATTTAATCTCTCTCCCAAAAATATTTTCTTTTTATAACTCTTGATATTCTGCATATGCATATCAATACCCCATCCTTTTTTGAACCTCACTAAATTCTTGACCACAATTACTTCTTGTGGCAATGAGATCCCTAGAATAATCATACATTTTGTGAAAATGGACTTGTCTTGATTTTGAATTTCCTAACTTTTAATTTGATTGATTTTTCTCCTGTTCTTGTGTTATGAGACCGGAGAAGAGATGTTCTTGATCTACCTTCTATAGACAATTCAGTGTCCACCAATTGGAGAATGAAAAAAGACGGTTACTCACCGTTGTAACTGTTGTTCTTCGAGATGTGTTGCTCATATCCATTCCATTAGGTGTGTGCGCGCCGCGTGCACGATCGTCGGAAGATTTTCTACCCTAGCAAAACCGGCGGGTCGGCTGTGGAGCCCCCTAGAGTGGCGCCTTCATGGCGCTGAATATATACCCCAGCCGACCCGGCGCCCCCTCAGTTCCTTCTTGCCGGCTACTCCGACAGTGGGGACGGGGGGCGGGTTTGGAATGGATATGAGCAACACATCTCGAAGAACAACAGTTACAACGGTGAGTAACCGTCTTTTCTTCTTCGAGTGCTTGCTCATATCCATTCCATTAGGTGACTCCCAAGCCCAACTTAGGTGGTGGGGTCGGAGTGAGACATTGCTGTGTGCAAAACCGCTGATCCGAAGGCAGCATCGTCCCTGGACTGCTGCACTAGTGCATAGTGACCTGTAAATGTGTGGACTGATGACCAAACCGCTGCTCTACAAATGTCCTGGATCGGAACTTGTGCCAGGAAAGCCGTCGAGGAAGCCTGGGCCCTCGTGGAGTGAGCGGTGAGGTGCGGTGCTGAGACACCTGCCAGGTCATAGCAAGTCCGGATGCAAGACGTAATCCAGGAGGATAGGCGTTGTGAGGAGACCGGTGAGCCTTTCATTCGGTCGGCCACTGCAACGAAGAGTTGTGTCGTCTTTCTAAAGTGCTTTGTGCGGTCAATATAGAAGGCCAGGGCCCTGCGTACGTCCAGGGAATGCAAACGTTGATCCTGGCGAGTGGCATGTGGTTTAGGATGAAAGACCGGGAGAAATATATCCTGGTTGATACGAAAAGGAGAAACCACCTT
>NW_027058998.1:0-2000 GCF_011386835.1 Chrysemys picta bellii | reverse complement strand
ATTAAGTTGAATGTAGGGCCTGGCAAGCCCAGCCACATACTGAATATAGAATATAGATATCTTGACAATACAGAGAGGCCCTAAACCAGACTTAGGGTATGTCTACACTTGAAATGCTACAGTGGCACAGTTTGTGCTGCTGCAGTGTTTCAGAGTAGACACTCACTGCAGCAAAAGAACGGGTTCTCCCATCACTGTAGTTCATCCACCCCCACCCCCCAAGAGGTGATAGCTAGATTGATGGCAGAATTCTTGCCTTGACCTAGCACTGTCTACACCAGGGGTTAGGTCGGCATAGCTGTGTCTCTCAGATGATATGAATTTTTCACACCACTGAGAGACGTATCTGTACTGATGCAAGTTTTCATTGTAGAACAGCTCTTAACTCCCATGATACTCTGTCTTCCTCATCAAGATAGGAGGCATGGTGCATCCTGGGAGATGTAGTTAGCCCAGCCTATAGATGAGGATGGAAGTTAGAGACATTGAATCTACAATGAGGCACTACAGCAATATTTCCAAATTTTGGTTTCTGGGTTTTTTTCCCAAAAACTTGTCCTGGGACATATCTTGTCTGCACCTACTGGCTCCCACCAACATTTTTATACAATATTACCTATTACCGTGGTTATAAATCAAGAAGACTTCTGTCTCCTCAGTGCTGTGGGACTGTTGTATTGAAGCTCAAATATTTGACTGAGAAAATAAATAAATTAATGTCCAGCGAGAAAGGGAAGGAGGAGAATCGTATGTTAAGTACTTATATACATATAGTTTATTTATTTATTTATTTGCTAGATATCTTAAATCTGCATCAGGAATCAGAGACGCCTCCAGATCCAGGGGAGGAAGATGGTTTAAATCAGAGGCTGGAATCAGAGATGCAGCAAGACCCAGAGCCCAGGCAGAAAGATGATTTAAACTGGAAGCAGGAATCAGCAACTCAGCGAGACCCTGAACTGGAGGAAACAGACCTTCCCAAAGGTATTACCTCTTATTTAGAGTCAGAGAGGTTAAGGCCAGAAGGGACGACCAGACGCAACACCAACACTATCAAGTCACCAACACCACCCAACACCTGCACACTCTTATTTCCCTCCCATCTGTACTTGATTTAACATTTATTCTGTTACAGTTCTGTTAAATTTAATCTTTTAAGATCAGCCGAAGAGGATGCAATACAAAATGTTCCTTTGTCTTTGCAGATTAAAAAAAATAAGTACAAAGGCAAAATCAATTACAAATCGTTCTGTGCAAAGTCAGAACATTCTGAAATTATGGCTCACACTGCAGTGTTAATTTGCCGATTTTGTAAAACTGAATAAATTGAAAATTATGAATGTGTAACATTTAGACTGTTTAAAAAGTTACACCATGTTCGATGTGGTTGAGATAAAATTACTAAGTGAATCTAATCATTGAATTTTCCTGTTTTGTTTGTTTTAAATTGTCAAAGGGTCTACTCACCACAGTTAGTTCCTCCTTCTGGCCACTCTGGGGATTAGGGGCAGGTCTTCACTACCTGCCAGATCGGCACGTAGGGATCAATCTATCGGGGATCAATTGATCACGTCTCATCTAGACGCTCCCCGTTGACTCCGGAACTCCAGCTTGTGAGAGGTGGAAGCGGAGTCGACGGGGGAGCGGCAGCGGTCGACTCGCTGCCGTCTAGGGTGACCAGATCACCCAAGTCAAATATCGGGACGCAGGGGGGGGGGGAGGGTGACGCGCGGGGGGCGGGGCCAAAAAAAACCCCCTTCCTCCGCAAGCGCTGGAGGGAGGCCCGGGAGACGCAGGGGAAGTGCGGGGCCGGGGTGAGTAAGAGTCCGGCCTGGTCCCGAGCAGGCAGGACTCAGTTGGGTGGTAGGGAGAGGAGGGGGGCGGCCCGCGGGGCCAGGCGGCGGCTGTTCTCACCCCCGGGCAGCGGGACTCGGGAGCAGCCGCTGCTGCAGCTCCCACTGCCGCGGGGGAGGAAGCGGCCATGGCGCTTGGCGGCTGCG
>NW_027058997.1:0-2000 GCF_011386835.1 Chrysemys picta bellii | reverse complement strand
GGCTAGGGCCCCAACAAGCAGGAGTAGGGATGTGCCAGGGGGAAGACCCAGAAAGTGCTTCCATTGCCACCAATGGGGACATTTAAAGAGGCACTGCCCCCTGAGGCAGAAAGGGGGAGTGTCTGAGACAAGGGCTCGGTCAGAGACCAGCCACAGAGAAGAGGTGGTGAAGACGGAGGCCCCTAGAGAGAAAGGGGCTGGGGCAGAGAGGCCCCACCGAAATGAGGGAACCCACATAGGAGCCAGGAGGGCCCATGTGGGAACCCAAAGAGAAGTAGGAACCCACGTAGGACCAGGGCGTTCTACAGTGGGAACCCAGACCCTACAGCTGGGAAGCAGCTGGCTCCAGACTTTGGAGGGCCTGCGAGAGGAAAGGGATGCCCTGCAGGCCCCACTACGAAGGAAGCTGGGGTGATAGGGACCCCTTTCCTCCCCTCCCCCGTGAGCATTTTTTAAGGGGGAGGGTTTGTGGTGGGACGGCTGCCCCACCCCCATGTGAGAGGGAACTAGAGTAGGCCAGAATGGCTGTGCAAGCCGTCAGCCAATCAGGGAAGAGCCTACTGAGAGCCAATCAGGGCCGAGATTAGAGCCAGCCAATCAGGGCTAGGCTAGGCCCTATATAATGGCTGCCCAGGAGAGCAGAAGGTCGTCTGTCCCAGAATTTCATGGGGGAAGGTCTGTCTCCAGAACAGGAGACCAGCATCTCGGGCTGGGCAGTACTGCATCTGGCCATCCGGTGGCCGAGACAAATTGTAACCGGCCCTTGAGACAAGGGGCTAGACTTTGGGGGTTGCGGTTGGCCACCGAGGCAGGTGCAAGGACTGTTGCTAACCCCCGCCCCTGGAATGGGGTGAGGATGGACTAGTGGACACTGCTGGAGGCAGTGAGCAACGCGGCTCCAGATGCCAACGGAGGACAAGAAACGGATGGGACGCTGCCAGCAGAGGGCGTTCCCCAGGGACTGAGCTAATTCCCAGAGCGACCAGCGGGAGGCGCCATGCTGGTGAGTCCCAACCCCGTCAAAATCGTCCAGCCCTATTGTGGGCCCACTGCTACCCTGCAGACTGTGGTCAGGACCAGACTGGGCCAGCTGGAGTGGCCTCCCTCTGATTGGGAGAGCGAGAAGGGGAAATGGAGCCCCCTGGCACTCACAGAAACTCTCTCCCCTCTCTGTGGAGCAGGGTTCTTCCCTCTGCCCCCCAAATTCCTTCATATGGGGCAGGACCTCTTTCCTTTGCACCCACTCCCCTCTGTCTACCCCCCCTCATTCCCGCTGCGCCCAGGCAGAGCTCTCCCTGCCCCATATGGTCCAGAAAAGCCCTTGTGTCAGGGCCACAGCCCCACTGGAGCTCGGAAAGCTCCACTTTTGAGGAGGTGGGGGTGGGACAGAGGCTCAGGGCTAGCTTCACCTCCTGCCCTTTATTCTCCCCTTGGCCCTTCTATGGGGTCTCTGGGTGTGACAGGAATAGGAGCCTCCTTCCCAGCTGTCTTCCAGGCCCTGGGATCTGGCACAGCCTCCCAGACGGGCGCTTCCTGTAGCTGAGCCACGTCAGGGAGCAGTGGGGACAGGTCACCTCGTCCCAGCAATGCCGGCTCTCAAAGAGGCTTAGATGGAAGACCCCAGGCCCTCATGGAGGTAAGAGCCATTTACTTCTTGGGGCGTGTGGGTCTCTTGGGGGAGAAATGGCATCCCTGATGCATAGCCTGGCTGGGAGCTTTCCCTGTCCCCGGATTCCAGCCCTGGTACAGAGCACTATTTCTCATCATGATATCCTCATTTTATTCTCAGAGGCGGTGTCCAGGATCCTGGAGACGGTTTCCTGCTGCAGGAGGTTTGAGCGGGGAGAGATCACTCACTGTCACGACCCAGGGGTCTCCAACCCAGGTCTGCAGGGTTCATGGGAGCAGCCACACTCCAACCCTCCACCTGGAAGCCTGCTGAAAATTGCTTACCTCTGACCCATGAAGTTCAGCCCCAGTTTGAGGCTCCACTCCTGAGG
>NW_027058996.1:0-2000 GCF_011386835.1 Chrysemys picta bellii | reverse complement strand
GGTCACCAGGGCTGGCTTAGACTTGCTGGGGTCTGGGGCCAAAGCTGAAGTCCGAGCCCCCCGACTGAGGGGGAAGCCAAAGCCTGAGGGCCTCAGCCCTAGGCAGTCAAGCTCGGGTTGCAAGCCCCTTGTCTGGGGCTGAAGCCCTTGGGCTTGGATTTTGGCCTCCCCACGCAGGGTGGGGGGATTTGGGCTTTGGCTTTCCCCCCACACCCAGGGTCGGGAGGGCTTCGGTCCCCCCTCCTGGGGTCGTGTAGTAATTTTTGTTGTCAGAAGGGGGTCGGAGTGCAATGAAGTTTGAGAGCCCCTGCATTAGACACATCATTACCTGTTTTACGTTCTTGGTTATTGAGAACCCCGGACCTCGAATGGACAGGGATCAAGCTGCTACTGACACAGCCCAGCAGATGAACCGGTGGGGGGGGTGGCACCATTCACTGAATCCAAACCAGAGAGCAGGAAATGTTTCTCCTTTTGCACCTGTCTATGACTTGTGGGAAGAAATTAGGTTAGCCCGGGGGACTTCCTACTGGGAGACAGACAGGGGCGGTCTCACGTAGCCAGGAGTAAATCGTCCTTGGCCATTTAAAAAAATTATAGATACTTTTCTAATGCAAAGTTTTGTGCCCAACTAGGAGTGACTCTATTGTGGGCCTCCTTGTGTTGGATAAAGATGAACTGATCACTGGACTGGATGTCCGTGGTTGCTCTGGGGCCAGTGATCATGACTTGACTATTCAGTAAGGACCAGTATCCTTACTGGTTTTGGAACAAATTGATAAATTAAACAGCAATAAGTCACCTGTCCTTTAAATCAGCTTCCACACCAGATGCCTGGAGGAGAGCTAATATGACACCAATGCATAAAAAAGGCTCCAGAGATGCTCCTGGCAATTACAGGCAACTAAGGCTAACTTCAGTACCAGGCAAATTGGGTGAAATTATAAAGAGCACAATTATTAGACACATAGATAAACATAATTTGTTGGGGAAGAGTGAACATGGTTTTTGTAAAGGGAAATCATGCCTCACGAATTTACTAGAATTCTTTGAGGGAGTCAACAAGCATGTAGATAAAGGTGATCCCGTGGATATAGTGTACTTAGATTTTCAGAAAACATTTGAGAAGGGACCTCCCTTGGCTCTGAAGCAAAATGGGATAAGATGGAAGGTCCTCTCTGGGATATGTAACTGGTTCAAAGGCAAGAAAGAAAGGGTCTGACTAAGTGGTCAGTTTTCAGAATGGAGAGAGGTAAATAGTGGTGTCCCCCGGGGCTCTGTACTGGGACCAGTTCTGTTCAACATACTCCTAAGTGATCTGGAAAAAGGGGTAAACAGTGAGGTGGCAACATTTGCAGCTGATACAAACCAACTCAAGTTAGTTAAGTCCAAAAGAGAGTGCAAAGTGTGACAAAGGGATCTCACCAAACTGAGTGACTGGGCAACAAAAAGGCAGATGAAATTCAATGTTGATAAATGCAAAGTAATCAATTACAACATGTCAGGGAAGATTCTAGGCATCAATGATCTGATCTTTGGGTTGATGGCGGTAAACAGATTCCCATAAGGCTCCCTCTCTCCCTCTTCCCAAGAGCCACCCTCATCCTCTCTCCCCTTTCTGTTCCCGCATCCACTGCAAACTTTCGAAGATGGATGCCTCGTGATGGCCTTCGCTCATGGGGATGTTGCCTAGTGGTCAGGGTTTCGGCCCTTTTGGGGGGAAGGGCGCAGCAGATGGTGGGGAAGCCCAGGGCCTCCCACTGGGCTCTGACCCAGGCTACTCTGGGGCAACTGTGACGTTATTGACATAAACTGGGACCGTATCGATCATTGTTGCAACCAAGGTCCTGTAGTGGCACCCAAATCTTGTATAAAGGGGGTCAAATGGGGTGTCTAGGACAAGGTTATGGTTTACTGGTTATGATCATGCTGTCTATATGTGTGTATCAGTTTTGTAGTTGAAGTTATGAATATTGGCTCTATACTGTCTGTATGGCAAA
>NW_027058995.1:0-2000 GCF_011386835.1 Chrysemys picta bellii | reverse complement strand
AAGTCTAAAAGTCTACTAATTTCTGAAAAACTGAGTGTAGCATTGGAAGCAGCATCCGAGGTTTTACTGTCTCGCCGGCTTGCTTCCTAGAATGAACACGCCTTGAGTGGGGTGATCCACAGGGAGTAGCTCAAACCTCCAAAGTGCCTGGCCAGCAGCAGGACATTAGCACAGCAAGGGAGGAGCGTGGCAGTGACATCACAAAGGCCTTTTGCAGCACCTCAGACTATTGGTCAAAGGTGGTGGGGAGGTGGTGACCTCACAGAGAGATGCTGACATCAGCCAGGCAGGACAGGGGCGAGGGGCCAGGGAAACCTCAGAGACTCCTGTGGCTTTGCTTCAGCAAGTCTCTCTCTCGAGGTCTCTCTTTGAGGACTGAGAGAATATTCGGGTTCACGTACGTGAGCGGCAGGAGGAACCTCTTTCGAGTTTTCTCCTTCCCTTTTCGTGATTTCGCTAGAAAGCAGACGTCCCTGTTTACAAGGTAAGAGCCTCCTTGAGGTTTGAAACCTGTTCAGTCTGATCCACCTGGTGACAGTTGAATTCTAGGCATGGAAAACACGAGCTCGAGGAGGCAGAATTTTATTTCGCACCTGGGATTTTGTCCCTTAGAATCACTGGGGACATTGGGGTTTGTCCTTTTTGTTTCCCCCAGCCCTCCCTCCTTTCTCTTCTTCTCTTGCTTCTTTTGTCCTTTCCCCTGTTCCCCTCCCAGCACCAGGGTGTGTGTGTTTGTGTGTCGCGGGGGAGTGCTCTGCAGCTCCCACTGTGGGAGGTCCACCCAAAAATGTGGGGCTGAAATAGTGCCCCGGCAGTGATCCCCACCAGTAGCGTATCTAAGGGGGATACAGGGGAAGCAGCCACTTCCCCTCAGCACATTTTCCAAAAGCGGTGCCTTAGTCAGGGGTTACCATGGCGCCAGCGGGCGGGGCCCATGCTCCGCTCTGAAGCTTGGCCTGCCCTGACCTCCTGCACGCAAAGGGGGGGCAGCATGGCCGGAGGAGCCAAGGGGGGGGGGCCGCGGGGGTGGAACGGCACGGCCGGAGGAGCCATCCTTTGGGCTCTCTGGTGAGAACCCTCAGCCTCCCTTCTTATCAAAAGAAGATTGAAAGGTGACTTCATTGAAGTGTTGAAGTGCCTTAATGGAGAGAGAAGATTGGGTATTAAAGGGCTCTTTAATCGAGCAGGGGCGGAAAGGCATGGCCGGAGGAGCCATGAGGTGGTGGCCGGCACGGTGCTGGGCGGGGGCCGGCGCGGTGCTGGGCCGGGGGCCGGGCCAGGGGCCGGCGTGGTGCTCGGCCAGGGGCCGGCGTGGTGCTGGGCCGGGGGCCGTGCCGGGGGCTGGGGGCCGGCGCGATGCTGGGCCGGCAGTGCGGGCACTTCGCCGGGGACCGGCGCGGTGCTGGGCGGGGGCTGGCGCGGTGCTGGGCCGGGGGCCGGGGGCGCGGGCACTTGGCCGTGGGCTGGTGCGGTGCTCGGCCGGGGCCCGAGCCGGGGGCCGGTCCAGGGGCCGGCGCGGGCACTTGGCCGGGGGCCGGCAGGGGCACTTGGCCGAGGGCCGGCGCGGTGCTGGGCGGGGGACCGGTGCGGTGCTCGGCCGGGGGTGGGAGCACTTGGCCGGGGGGCCGGCATGGTGCTCGGCTGGGGGCCGGGAGCGCGGGCACTTGGCCGAGGGCCAGTGCCCCAGGGCCCGAGCCGGGCGGGAGACGCCGGGGCCAGAGCCTCTTGGCCTGGGCCGGTCGGCCGCCAGAGGGAGCCGCTCGGCCACCCCGCCCCAGCCTATCTGCTGCCTCCCTGTTTCAGGCTTCCCGCGAACATTTGATTCGCGGGAAGCAGGGGAGGGGGAGGAGCAGGGGGCGGAGCGTTCAGGGGAGGGGGCAGAGTTGGGGCGGGGCTGGGGGCGGGGAAGGGGCGGAGTTGGGGCAGGGCCCCATGGAGTGTCCTCCTTTTTAAAAATTAAAATATGGTAACCCTACTAGTGAGCATGGACTTGTCAAGAA
>NW_027058994.1:0-2000 GCF_011386835.1 Chrysemys picta bellii | reverse complement strand
CCCAGAGATAGGCAGAGGCAGCTGGTCCAACCCCCCTTGCCGATGATGCGTGGTTTATATACTGCAGTCCGTCCCAGTGAGCGGGGGCTAGACAGTGACTGGCAGTAGCCACTGAGGCAAGGTGTGGTTAGAGGGTTGGGGGTTCCCCTGGGCCCCTGGACACCCAGATAGTGGGTTACTGCCAGGGGCAGGACCCTGACGTAGAGGGGCACCGGGGTCTGGGAGGTACCCCGGGACCAGCGGCAGGCAAGACACCGGCCTGTAGAGGGCACTTAGAGGCCGGAAGAGATCATCCCTCATCGGTGAATCGTTGCCCTGCGACACAGACTCTCTATCTTTGCTCGGTCTGACTGCAGGCCTGAACTATTAACACTGAGCTAATTTTCCCCTGAACCAAGGTATCCCAGAAGTATCATAGCGAGGGGCGTTGTCTCCCGCCCAGACGGACGGGGAGGGAGCTGCAAACCCCTTACAGCCTCTCTTTCTAGTCTTTCATACTTTTTCTCTAAATATGTCAAAACACAAGCACGCAACCTTCCCCCGGCCAAACACAGAAAAATGGGGACGGCGCCGGCAATGGGACGGGGTGTGGAAACCTGTCAAAAACTATATGGTGATGAAAGCTATCAAGCGGTTACCTACTCACATGGGGTTGTCAGGGAGGGGTAGTACCTCTGATGGGGGAGCAGTCGTACTCCTAGGAGTAGCTCATCCACTTTGGTCCCCACTTGACAACACCCAGCTCTCACCTGTGGCTCCAAGTAGCTGTCAGCATGCGACAGCGGCCACACCCTCCGCGGAGACCGTCTCGACTGGCGGGCTAAACCAGGTGAGGGTAGCCGATGAGTATGAGACTCTCGGTGAGTTAGGGCCTGTCTACCCATTGCATGCGAAGGCTGGATCCGGCTGACTGGGGCAACCTGGTTCAATGGTCAGGAAGGCAATGACAGCAAGCGTTGTGGAACGCTTAAGAGCACGACAAGACACGTAGGCGTCCTGGTCATCCACTGCGCCCTGCCCTATCTCCAGCCGTCTCGACTTCTGTCCTGCCACTGGATACAGATAGGAACTGGGAAGAGAGAGTGAGGCTGACGTCGCGCAACTCTCCCTCACTTTAATCCAATTCACACGCAAGTCTCGACATAATATCATATCATATTACATCATATCAAGTCCTGTGGCGATGGGCGAGCGACGAAGCAGCAGGTGTGGATACACTGGGAGCTGTAGCTGCGGACCTGCACATAGGCGGCTCAGGCATAATGGTCGTTCCTCACTGACCGAAGCAGCAGTGGAGCTCGGCATCTTCTTGAGCGACTGAGCAGCCCTATTCAGGATTGCACTGCTCACCTCCGTAGAACGAGGAGGGGTCTAGAAAAGGTGCCCTAAACATTGCCTGCTTCACCTTACCCTGGCCAGCATACCGTGGCTGGCGGGGATCCCACAAAAGCGGTCGAACAAAAACAAAACTTAGAGTGACACCGATCACTATTGGCACATGGAATGTGCACACGTTACTGGACAACATCACGGCAGACAGACCGGAGAGAAGAACAGCACTTGTCGCTAGAGAGCTCGCACGCTACAACATTGACATTGCAGCCCTTAGCGAAACTCGCCTTGCTAATGAAGGACAGCTGTCCGAGTCAGGCGGTGGCTATCCATTCTTCTGGAGTGGCCGCAGCAGTGATGAGCGTCGCGAATCTGGAGTTGGCTTCGCCATCAAGAATCATCTTGTTTGGAAACTTGCCAGTTCCCCCAAGGGTATGAATGACCGGCTCATGACAATGCAGCTTCCGCTTCAAAAAGGAAAACAAGCTATTTTGATCAGCGCATATGTTCCAACAATGACCAGCCCAGAGGATGTGAAGGATAAATTCTACGAAGAACTAGATACTCTGCTATCGTCAGTGCACCGCACAGACAAGCTGATTCTGCTTGGCGATTTTAACGCAAGAGTCAGATGTGATGCCGCAGCCTGGGAAGGAGTCATCAGGAAA
>NW_027058993.1:0-2000 GCF_011386835.1 Chrysemys picta bellii | reverse complement strand
CCCTCTTGTTGCCAAATGGAAAAAAAATCCATCTTTTCTCTCCCAGCCAGTTTAATCCTGTTCCATGTGGGGGGGATCTTGGATATAACCCACTCTCTCGGTAGCTGGAACGCATCACTTTAACCTGCGTTCCCCTCCCCCGTGGCATCGGCAGAGCCCTGGGGACGCTACTCCTTTCGTTGTGGGCAGGAGTGGGAGAATGATGGGTGGTTGTCATGCGTAGCTGAGCAAACCAAGTCACTGTGTTTGGATCCCCCAGAGCCAGCACCCTGGCAGGACTTCCGATCCCGGTCAGTAGCCAGATGCTCAGAGGCATGATGGAAATGAACACATTTTCCCACCTCAGAAACACTGCTTTGTTTCCACAGAGCAGCAGCGATTGGAGGCAATTTTTACTTTGTCCAGCAGGGGGCGATCAATCACAGTTTTTGTAGGGTTTGCTACTGCAAGACAGGGCAGCTGGATTATCAAAAGGCAAAACAAATAAATAAAGAGGCTGCTGATGTTTAGAAAGTGGAAACATTTCCCATCCAGTTTATAAGTTTGAAAGGAGGTCAAATCTGGGGTAAGAACCCCTTGGTGTTGTCCTTCGAGCTGCCGTGTAGAAGGACACCAGGGGAAATCACCTGTTAACCAAGGATGCTGAAAGTCTTGGATCCCAGAGAACACACAATCCATTGCTGATGGAGGTAGCTGAAGAGCCAAAACTTCACCGCCCCCAGCACATCAACGGGAATCAATCCGTAAAACCAGACTCCAACCGCCGCTTCCTACGTGACGTGCGGAGCGACACAAGAAACGCACCTGGGGAAAACGGCCAGCCTGCTGTGGTTCCCTCAGGTCCGTTTCGCGGCAAGTTCTGCACCCCCAGGGCGTTAAGCAGCAGCGAGAAGCTGGCTGACCAAGGGTGCGACTGCACTGGGCATTGGCTGCATGGGACTGGGACGCCTTAGCCAGTCCTTAGGGGAGGGAGTGAAGGTAGCGAAAGACCCCAGTGAAAGTGAGTCCATGTGCTCTGGGGAGTGCAGCGCTGTGGGGTGCCCACGTGGCTCTGGCAGCTGCAGGCACTTGGCTGCAGATGCCCCGGAGGAAGGGGGGCACCCAAGCATGGCTGGAGATGGTGGCGAGAGACCTTACGGAATTTTGACCTTTATAAAACCCAAATCTGGGGTGACCTTGGTGATTTAGTGTCTCGTGCCAGACTGGCAGTGCAGGTGAGTGGCAAGCAGAGCATGGGCAGGCCATGGGCAACCCCTCATTGCCCCCCTCAGCTCTGCTAATGCACCTCAAGTCTCATGTGGGCCCCTCCCATTACCCCCGTCCGCCCCTTCATCCAGCTCCATTCTAGCCCTGCCCCGCTCCCTGCTGCAGATCCCATCCAGAGCGCCCCACGCCCTCTGCCTTTGCCAACGCACCTCTCTCCTGACCATATAACCACCCCCTGCCCGCCCTTCCACCCACTACTCTAATCCCGGACCTCTCCTGAGCCAGGACCCACAGGCCGGCAGGCAGGGAACTGCCCCAAGCGAACCTAAACCCCTCCTGTGAGATGGTGCGGAGAGCTTAGCCCTTTTCCCAGCATTAAAGCCTTTCCCAGCTATTAAAAATCCCCAGGTCCCAATCTGTTCTCAAGGGTGCTTAAAACATTCTTTAAAACCCCACTATAAAAGCTTCGATCCCTTCCCGCAGCAGCTGGGAATGAGCTAGTCCCACGCACAGCAGAGATGGCACCAAGCCGGGTGTCCAAATGGGCAGTGAGGGGACCACAGGGAAGAGTGAACACACCAGTGCGGAATTAAGGCTCAGTCAGGTCAGGGGGTACCCAGAGTGAACAGATCCAGAAATTCCGCTTTTCCTTGGAGACGCCCACAGGGATTTTCCCCATGTGCCAGCTTCCTTCTCTCCACCCCCGGGGCAGAAGGGGGGGCATCCTGGCTCCGAACCGAGGTGGGTCAGATGCAGAGGTCGACAATTGCCAGGCAGCATGCGGATTTGGTCAG
>NW_027058992.1:0-2000 GCF_011386835.1 Chrysemys picta bellii | reverse complement strand
AGGCGTTGGGGGCAAATTCCTACACTGGTGTTTGTTCAAGCCACGCACAGGGACCTGGGGTGGATTTAACCCAGGGCCAAGGAGTGGTAAATGTGCAGGAGTTCCCAGATAGGGGGCCTTGGAAGCCATGACTGGAAGCCACCCAGCCTCCAGGGGCTCGGGGTGGGCTGAGGGTTGCCCCACTCCTGTGCATGGGTTTCTTGTTAACTCAGAGCCGGCCCCGCTTGGTCACATGGTGCTGCTGGGCCCCCACCCTGCATGACTGCTGGCAGAGCTGAACCAGTCCAGTGACCAGGGAGGCTGGGCGAGCTGTGCCAAGCAGGGAGAACCAGGAGCAATAGCTGGATGCTGTAGGGAGGGGCCACTGCTTTCTGGGAGGTGAGGCTGAGGGGGTAGCCTGGGGACGGGGTGACTTGAGCTGTTCTGGGAGTGGCTGAACCTTTAAACGGTGACCCCCAATCAGCAGTTACATGTCACCTCCGGGCACCAGGTTCTAGACCAGGCAGGTTCTCTGCGTGACATCTGTTGTAAAAGTGTTCATAAGTTCACCTCACCTCAGTCCCTGGAAAAATCATGGAGCAGGTCCTCAAGGAATCAATTATGAAACACTTAGAGGAGAGGAAAGTGATCAGGAACAGTCAACATGGATTCACCAAGGGGAAGTCGTGCCTGACTAACCTAATTGCCTTCTATGAGGAGATAACTGGCTCTGTGGATGAGGGGAAAGCAGTGGATGTGTTATTCCTTGACTTTAGCAAAGCTTTTGATACGGTCTCCCACAGTATTCTTGCCACCAAGTTAAAGAAGTATGGGCTGGATGAATGGACTGTACGGTGGATAGAAAGCTGGCTAGATCGTCGGGCTCAAGGGATAGTGATCAATGGCTCCATGTCTAGTTGGCAGCCGGTTTCAAGCGGAGTGCCCTAAGGGTCGGTCCTGGGGCCAGTTTTGTTTAATATCTTTATTAATGATCTGGAGGATGGTGTGGACTGCACTCTCAGCAAGTTTGCAGATGACACTAAACTGGGAGGCGTGGTAGATATGCTGGAGGGTAGGGATCAGATACAGAGGGACCTAGACAAATTGGAGGATTGGGCCAAAAGAAACCTGATGAGGTTCAACAAGGACAAGTGCAGAGTCCTGCACTTAGGATGGAAGAATCCTATGCACTGCTACAGACTAGGGACCGAATGGCTAGGTAGCAGTTCTGCAGAAAAGGACCTAGGGGTCACAGTGGACGAGAAGCTGGATATGAGTCAACAGTGTGCTCTTGTTGCCAAGAAGGCTAATTTCATTTTGGGTTGTATAAGTAGGGGCATTGCCAGCAGATCGAGGGATGTGATCCTTCCCCTTTATGCGACATTGGTGAGTCCTCATCTGGAGTACTGTGTCCAGTTTTGGGCCCCACACTACAAGAAGGATGTGGAAATATTGGAAAGAGTCCAGCGGAGGGCAACAAAAATGATTAGGGGTCTGGAGCACATGACTTATGAGGAGAGGCTGAGGGAACTGGGATTGTTTATTCTCCAGAAGAGAAGAATGAGGGGGGATTTGATAGCTGCTTTCAACTACCTGAAGGGGGGTTCCAAAGAGGATGGAGCTCGGCTGTTCTCAGTGGTGGCAGTTGACAGAACAAGGAGCAATGGTCTCAAGTTGCAGTGGGGGAGGTCTAGGTTGGATATTAGGAAACACTATTTCACTAGGAGGGTGGTGAAGCACTGGAATGCTTTACCTAGGGAGGTGGTGGAATCTCCTTCCTTGGAGGTTTTTAAGGCCCGGGTTGACAAAGCCCTGGCTGGGATGATTTAGTTGGGAATTGGTCCTGTTTTGAGCAGAGGGTTGGACTAGATGACCTCCTGAGGTCCCTTCCAACCCTGATATTCTATGATTCTATGATTCTTTTAGCCTGTTTATCTGATTTGTCTGCGCTCTTCCTGTCTGGCCACTTCGTAGTAGGTTCTTGGAACAGTAGTTCTGAGTTGTCTTTCCATGAGGAGTTG
>NW_027058991.1:0-2000 GCF_011386835.1 Chrysemys picta bellii | reverse complement strand
GGACCGAAGCCTGAGCCCTCCCGACCCTGGGTGTGGGGGGAAAGCCAAAGCCCAAATCCCCCCACCCTGCGTGGGGAGGCCAAAATCGAAGCCCAAGGGCTTCAGCCCCAGACAAGGGGCTTGCAACCCGAGCTTGACTGCCTAGGGCTGAGGCCCTCAGGCTTTGGCTTCCCCCTCAGTCAGGGGGGCTCGGACTTCAGCTTTGGCCCCAGACCCCAGCAAGTCTAAGCCAGCCCTGGTGACCCCATTACAATGGGGTTGTAAGTCACTTTGAGGTCCTGACCCAGAGTTTGAGAACCACCTCCCTGCCCACCACTTTTTGTACCCTCTCTCCCCTACCTCAGTGGGCTGTAACCAGCGACATACCCATCGTCCCCCCGGGTTTCCCCATTTCCCCTCCCCAGGGAGAATTTCCATCTCCTCTTCCTTATTGCCCAGATTCCGCTGCCAAGAGCAGTGCTGCTTCCCTTCACGAGTGATATCCTGCAGGGCACATACACCACAGCACAGCATTCCCCTGCGTCCACACTGGTGTTCCTGGCTTACAGATAACCCATCCTGCAGTGAGAGACTCCATCTCCCGTGTCCCTTTCTTCCCTCCACTGCAAGGTGCTGGGGGAGAAGGAGAACATGTCCCGAGGGCTGAGGCCCCATGGGATTGCTGGCGTTGCGGCATGCTCTCCAGGAACCCTCAAGCCTCTGCAGCATCAGAACAGCAGAACCTGGATTGGAGCAAGGGAAAGGCCTGTTTTCCACAGAATCCTTCCCTCAGGCCTGGAGCATTTAGGGCAGAAATCCCTGGGGGAGTTAATGTTGCTCTAAAAAGAGCTGCCAAGCGGGGGGTGAAGCTTCTTGACAACACCACACAAAGGGATCTGTTTGTTGAGCTGCATAAAGCCCTGCACTGATTCTCGGAGAGGATTCCCCCGAGCAGTTGGGGGAGGCAGGACCTTATTCCTTACCTCCCGTGACAGGGCCGCGTGAGAGCTTGTAGGAAGCCAGAGGCAGCTTTCTAGAGGGTTAATTCAGAAAGTCCCTGTGGAACCTAGGGGCTGCGGCCTACGGCAGGAAGGAGCCAGGTGGTGGTTGGAGAGACTCTAGGAGGAATGCTATGGGATGGCGCTCTGATCTCCTCTTCACTCTGCTTCTTCCCACCCCCACCTTTGGGGTAAGTGCATCACCTTCTCCTTACTGCCTGTGGGCTGGAAAGCAGAGATGGCAGGAGAGAGGTTGCCCATTCAGCCCACGCACAGGGGGATCGATTGTAGCTCACGTCCTCCTGCTTGTCCCAGCCCAGAGCAATGCCTGTCACCGAGCCTGGACTCTGTGACTGCATTAGTTGCCAACAGGGGAGTGTGGCAGGAGAGGACACAGAACATGTCTACAAATCACTTTTTCTGGACGGCTGAGGTGGGGGGAGAGGCCAGAATCCATCTGGCGCTTTAGGACTCTGAGGACGCTCTGGGATCGGGAGCGAAGTCTCTAGAGCCTCGGGAGGTGCAAGTTTGGAGACATGTGGCTCCTACCTAGTCCAGGGTAACCTGCCGTGTTCCCCCACAAGAGCCATGGTAACAGGCAACACTGCCTCTCTTTCCTTGGCCACATGGATCGTGTCCTTTTTCTGGTGGCTAGCCCAGAAAAGGAGGACAAGAGCTCACTACTGCTACCACCTGAGGGAGTTGCTGGGTTGAGATCAGCTGGTAGAAGGAGGCAATAGCCCCAGAATCTGGGACTTCAAGCCCCTAGAGCGACCTCTTACCTTTATAGACCCCCCCCCCCCATACACAGCTATTTGAAAATTTAGCCTGATAGTAAAGAGACCCCTTTTCAACCCTTCAGCACACAAGAGAGAGCCGGCAGCATTTGTCATTAACTATTTATTTCTCCTCTCCTGGCTCCCAAACTGCTTCTCCTCCCTACTGCCGCCAGCCACCTTCGAGTTCTCCCTCTTCTCGCCCCGGCTCTGCTCACTTGAGTGCAGCAGCTCAGCGGATGGTCCA
>NW_027058990.1:0-2000 GCF_011386835.1 Chrysemys picta bellii | reverse complement strand
TCGGTACAGAATGCGCAGGTGCCATTAGCCGTTTTCTCTCTCCTTGGAAGGTCTCAGGTGGTGATGAGCACGGTATGAGCTCTGATTAGAACAGATGCACAGAGGATCCTCCACCTGGATTGCTGAATTACAGCAGTATGGTGGCAGATCTGCAGTCTAACGCGCCCTTCTCAGAACTGGAACCTGCTCTCCAGCTGCCTCGCCCCGGCCTCAGTGTTAACCCTTCAGACTCCCCAGTAAGGCAGGCTGGCCTAGGGCTTGCTTCACCCGGGGTCCCTGGGAGCTGGGGCTCTGCTGGGAGCAGAGAAGATCCCTAAATCCGGAGAAAGGGGGCGGGGGGGCTCTGAGGAATCCATGGCCTGGGTCTGTACATCTCTGCACAACGTGGGGCTCAGACATTATGGCGCATGAACCCACTGGGAACTCTGCAGCCGCTGGCGGGGCCCAGGGCACAATCTTTATTAGAGAGTTGAGTGGCAAGGTGAGTGCCCTGGACGTGTGTTGGGAGGACACTGGGGTGGATCTGAAGAGGAGGGTGTTAGAAAAATACATTTTCAACGACGATGTTGACAGGTTTAGACTGAGATTCGCAGGCAGACAGCTGGAAGTTGCCAGGAGCCTGGGTCACCAAGGGCTGACCAATCACTGCATTCTCCATGTGGTTCGTTGCTGTAAGTGCGGGGCGATGATGGGAGGGTCAGCAGGGAGGGGAGTGCGGGAGATGCGACTGGATGGGGTGGGCAGGAGAGTGGGTGATCGGGGGGAGGAGGGAGAAGCTGGGTGGTGTTGTCCTTACGAGGGGCTGGTGACGGCCTTTACCAAGGGGACGGATTGGCTGAACTGAAGGAAAGCACAACCAGGATCGCTGAATGAAGAGCCAATAGATTTTACTGCCCAGGGCGCATCTCCAGGGAATGTCTGAGCTTTAACAGCATCCGGATCATTCCCGCAGGGAGACCCCAGAGCAACTCAGGGGGCCAGGCAGGGCCGGGGTGATCCTACTGGTAATTGCTTATCCAGGAGACTTTATGTGGGTTCTTTCTTAGATTTGTTATTTTGCCAAATAAAAGCCACCCAGGCTGATGGGCTGCAGCTGCTCTGTGTGGGTGGGGGTGGAAGAGAATGGCACTGGGGGGGGCGGGGCTGCAGGAAAGGAGAAGGGTCACTAGGCACCCTACTCCTAGAGGTGGGGGGAGGCCATGTCTGGACAGCTCAGAACATGCACACATGGGGCAGGAGGGAAGGAGGAACCTGGGCCTTGCCCCTCCCTCCATGCAAATGAGGCGAGAATGGAAAGCCCCTCCCCAGCAGTCAGGGTGGGGGGCAGTAATGCAGGATGCCCCATCCCGGCCGGGTGGGGGATGAGAAGGTGGTGGTGCCCCCTCTTAGCAGCAGGCAGGAAGGTGCAGCGGTGGGGCAGAGCTCGGCTCCCAGAAGCCAGGAGAGGAAGAAGGAGGAAAACCCCTCCTCCCACAGACCAGGAGTGGGTTCCTAGGGGTCGATTCCAAGGCCCGAAGGGACCATTGTGATCGTCTAGTGTCAGACCTCCAGTAGCACACAGGCTGTCGAACTGCCCCACAATAATGCCTAGGGCGGAGTTTTAGAAACAGCCAACAGCCAATCTTGGGTTTAAAATGGCCAGTGATGGAGAATCCACCGCTACTCTTGGGAAATTGTTCCGACGGTTAATTACTCTCACCCTTGTAAATTTGTGCCTTCTTTCATTATCTGGACCAGCTAAGTTAAAAATATCTAATTTTGGTAGCTTCTGTTAAGATCCTCCCGAGATACTAGAGGTATATGATGAGACTATATTATCTGTTTAGTCCCCAATTATGGAACAGAAATATTTATTGAACACTTCTGCCTTTTCTCCATTATTACTGATAATTCTACCATGTCCATCTTGTATCTGGTCAATACCACTGTCAGGATTCTTTTTGTTTTTAATGTATTTAAAAAACTCCTTTTTATTGTTCTTATCTCTGCCATAGATGTCT
>NW_027058989.1:0-2000 GCF_011386835.1 Chrysemys picta bellii | reverse complement strand
CTGGGACACTGTGTGTAGTGGGGGGCTGAGAGCCCCTGACCCGAACTGTGACCCCTTCACCTAGTGCCACCGCCCCCAGCCCGGGGGTGCGGCCCCCCCGAGTTCCAGCCTCGGAACACACGGACCAGCTGACCCCAGAGAGGCGGGGCCAGAGACCGGCCGAGCTAATGGCGGCTCCGCCCATTACAGCCCCGGGGCCCAGGTCTCATCCCGCCCCCGCCCCCCCGGCTCAGACATTCGGTTCCCCTTCGCCAGCCTGCCCAGCGGGTTCTGCCCAGCGACCGGTGACGGAAGCGGGGCTGCGCGCCGCTATTGGCGGGATGGTCCCCTCTCAGCCAATCCCTGCAGACTGGAGGCTCACACGGCCAGTAGCGGGGAGCTGGAGTCCGGTCTCAGCGCCCCGCGGGGTTCTCGGGTTGTGGGGCCGAGACCGGGCATGGCCCTGGCGCTGCGCCTGCTGCTGCTGGGGGCTGTAGCCCTGCCGGGGGGCCACTGCCGTGAGTATCGGGGGGAGACCCCGGGGAGGGGGGAGCTGGGTGTGGGGGGCAGTCGGCTGGGGGGCGCAGGGAGGGGGGAGCTGGGTGTCGGGGGGCAGTCGGGCTGGGGGGCGCGGTGGGGGGAGCTGGGTGTGGGGGGCAGTCGGGCTGGGGGGGCGCAGGGAGGGGGGAGCTGGGTGTCGGGGGGCAGTCGGGCTGGGGGGCGCGGTGGGGGGGAGCTGGGTGTCGGGGGGCAGTCGGGCTGGGGGGTGCAGGGAGGGGGGAGCTGGGTGTGGGGGGGGCAGTCGGGCTGGGGGGCGCAGGGAGGGGGGAGCTGGGTGTCGGGGGGCAGTCGGGCTGGGGGGCGCAGGGAGGGGGGGAGCTGGGTGTGAGGGGGCAGTCGGGCTGGGGGGCGCAGGGAGGGGGGGAGCTGGGTGTCGGGGGGCAGTCGGGCTGGGGGGCGCAGGGAGGGGGGAGCTGGGTGTGGGGGGGCAGTCGGGCTGGGGGGTGCAGGGAGGGGGGAGCTGGGTGTCGGGGGGCAGTCCGCCTGGGGGGCGCAGGGAGGGGGGAGCTGGGTGTCGGGGGGCAGTCGGGCTGGAGGGTGCAGGGAGGGGGGAGCTGGGTGTGGGGGGGCAGTCGGGCTGGGGGGCGCAGGGAGGGGGGAGCTGGGTGTCGGGGGGCAGTCGGGCTGGGGGGCGCGGTGGGGGGAGCTGGGTGTCGGGGGGCAGTCGGGCTGGGGGGCGCAGGGAGGGGGGAGCTGGGTGTCGGGGGGGCAGTCGGGCTGGGGGGCGCAGGGAGGGGGGAGCTGGGTGTCGGGGGGCAGTCGGGCTGGGGGGCGCAGGGAGGGGGGAGCTGGGTGTGAGGGGGCAGTCGGGCTGGGGGGGCGCAGGGAGGGGGGAGCTGGGTGTCGGGGGCAGTCGGGCTGGGGGGCGCAGGGAGGGGGGAGCTGGGTGTGAGGGGGGCAGTCGGGCTGGGGGGCGCAGGGAGGGGAGAGCTGGGTGTGGGGGGGGCCGTTCTGGGCTCTGCGTTCAGAGGTGTCAGGATAACCACACCGCTCCCCCTACCCCCCAGCACTGAGCGGTCACTGACATGGAACAGTGACGTTGCTATAGTGACTGGGGGGGTCCTGGCCCCCCTTGTGCCAGGTGCTGCCAGGGTCGCTGCTGGGACACTGTGTGTAGTGGGGTGCTGAGAGCCACTGAACTGTAACCCCTTCGTCTAATGCCAACCTCACCCAGCCAGGGGGGTGAGGCTTCGTTGGGGCCAGAGCACCCATGGGTGCTGCACACGCTGACAAGCCCGTCGCAGCCCCGTGAGGGGCTCAGACTGGGAAATCCCCGGGTCCAGGCAGTGCCCAGCCTGTTTCATTCCCCACGTCTCAGGGCAGGGCGGAGCTTTCAGACAGGATTCTTCCTGTTTGCAGGGCTCAGGTTGAGGGAGAGGGAGTAAATTAGACGACCCCCCCCCCACACACACACCCATAGACCAGGGTTAAATGAAGGGAAAAGGCTTCTTGGATCTCTG
>NW_027058988.1:0-2000 GCF_011386835.1 Chrysemys picta bellii | reverse complement strand
GACCCTTGACCTACAAGATGCTTACTTCCATATCGTGATCCACAGAAGGTTTCTAGTATTCACTCTGGGACAAGACCACTTTCATTGTCTGCACCCAGAGTGTTCTCAAAGGTCCTTTCTATGGTTGTGGTGCTCCTTCGTAAACAAAGAGTGATAATATTCCTGTATCTAGATGATTGCCTGCTCAAGGCATGCTCCTTTGATGATGCTTTGACTCCCCCACAAAAGACTATGGACCTATTCCTCCAACTGGCTCTATAAGTAGACATCCAAAAGACCATATTAACTCCAGTATAACGTCTGGAATTCATAGAGGCCTACCTAGATGGAGCAGAGGCCAAAGCCTTCCTCCCGTTATGCAGGTTCAACACCTTAGTACACATGTACTGCCTTCAGTGGTGGTTCAGTACAGGATATGTACCAAGCACACACAGCTGAAACAAACTTCTATTGATGCCCTCAACAGTCAAAAACTCTCTTGACTGGTGGAAAGAGTCTCACAATGTCTGCTCAGGAGTGCCCTTCACTCAACCACCCCCAATGTTAATAATGACAACAGACGCATACCTATTGGGATGGGGAGCCCAACTGGACACCCACGCTATTCAAGGCAAATGGTTCCCCTTCGAATCCACATTGCATATCTACTTACTGGAACTCAGAGCAGTCAGGAAAGCTTGTTCACATTTCTTACCACTGATCGGGGCAAGCATATAAAGATTATAGGCAACATTGCATGTATGTTTTACATAAATCACTAGAGAAGAGCAAGCTCACCTTCCCTTTGTACCAAGGCAGTGAAACTCTGGAACTGGTGCACTCACCACCACATAGAATGGCTTTCGTATGAGGAGAGATTAATAAGACTGAGACTTTTCAGCTTGGAAAAGATACGACTAAGGGGGGATATGATAGAGGTCTATAAAATCATGACCGGTGTGGAGAAAGTAAATAAGGAAGTGTTATTTACTCCTTCTCATAACACAAGAACAAGGGGCCACCAAATGAAATTAACAGGCAGCAGGTTTAAAACCAACACAAGAAAGTATTTTTTCATGCAATACACTGTCAACCTGTGGAACTCCTTGCCAGAGGGTGTTGTGAAGGCCAATATTATAACGGGGTTCAAAAGGGAGCTAGATAGATTCATGGAGGACAGGTCCATCAATGACTATTAGCCAGGAGGGGCAGGGATGGTTTCCCTAGCCTCTATTTGCCAGAAGCTGGGATTGGGTGACAGGGAATGGATCACTTGATGATAACCTGTCTGTTCATTCCCTTTGGGTCACCTGCCATTGGCCACTGTCAGAGGACAGGCTACTGGGCTGGATGGACCTTTGGTCTGACCCATTGTGGCTGCACCCCATGTGCCATGCCGCCCCCTGAGGCCCCGCCCCTGCCCCTTCTCCCTGTGCTCATGCCACCTCTTCTCCCCAAACCCCTGACCTCGCACCAACCCTTCTCCGAAACCCAGCATTGTCCCTCCTTCCCCGCAAGACCCCACCTGCTGCTCATGCCTCTCCCCCTTCCTGTCACTTGATCTTACAGCTGGCAAAAAGTGGGGGGAGGGCCTGACCCCTTGATCCCCCCTGTTCCGGCACCCCTGCATCCGCTGCTATATTTTATTCCAGTGTCTGATGCTCAGTACTCGACTCGACTCTGAAAGCCCACCCCTCCATTCAGGGCACTGCTGCAGCGTTGCCGAGAGTGGAGCACCCATAGAGACCCACTGAAAGAAGAAGAAAGGGTTACTCACCTTGTGCTGTAACTGTGGTTCTTTGAGATGTGTCCCCTTGTGGGTGCTCCACGACTTGCCCTCCTTCCCCTCTGTTTTGGAGCTCTTACCTATGAGCTCTGTGTAGTGAAGGAACTGGGGGCAGTTTGTCTGCACAGCACTGTAGTGACCTAATGCCTGGGAGGGGGAGAGCGTATGTGTGGGCCGAACAGAAACGGCTGCCTAAAATCTCCGATGAGAGGCGCAGGGGTGTGAATACACAGAG
>NW_027058987.1:0-2000 GCF_011386835.1 Chrysemys picta bellii | reverse complement strand
GCACTTCCTGAGCTGCCTCCAGGAGGCCTACGGCTGTTAGTGGACGTGGCTCAGACCAGAGTCTGAGTTTGCAGCCGATCAGCGGATCTGGCTCAAAGCAGACAGGATTCGGGAGTCCCAGGCTGGAAAAGGCCGGGAAGCAGGGGCAGAAGTAGCCTTGGCACACCAGGTGGCATCACCAAGGGGGTTTCTGTAATCCCAACCCGTTACAATGGGTGTGACTGCTACCTAGTTGAGATTAAATGGGTCATTGGGAAAAGACTGGCTGAGGCTAGCCCCAATGTGAAGACAACGGCAAAACCCATCACCAAGACATTGTTGCCAAGCATCCAAAGACCCAGAGGGAGGTGAGGTGGGGAAATCCATAACAGGGAAAATGAGCAACATCCCCCAGCTCGAGAACAAAGATGGGGGAGGTGTGAGGTGGGGGATCAAAGCTGGTTGCTGGAAGGAGTCGGGCTCTCCCCTGGAGTCTGACCAAGGAGCTCAGACTGAGAGAGAGACAGAACTTGAGCAAGGGGGTTCGCTACAGCTTGGCTGGGCTCTGGGCTGACCAGAATGGACTTGAACTGTGCTTTAACCTTCAGTTCTCTGTGCCAACCTAAGGACGTTCTATGCTGTGTCCAGTTGATTAGTAAACCCGACTGCTTTGACAACACGGTGTGTGTGTCACTGCAAATGCTTGCTGAGGTGCATTAATCCCTGAAGAGCGGACAAGTCTCTACCAGGACTCAGAGACTATCACGGTAGGACTTGCTGAACAGAGCTCCTGCTGTGACCCAGCAGTGCTAAAGGTCCAATCTAAGGAGGCAGTGAAGCAGAGTTGCTTATCCTGAAGGACGAGAGGGACCCCTGGAGGGTCTGGTAGATTGAAGGGGTTCCTCCTAGAGCCTCTTCCAAAGCTGGGGGTGTAGCACCGATCCTCTGGATCCATGACAATTGGTGGCAGTGATGGGATGCTGAATGCACCAGTAGTATTTTGCAATAAGTGACTTGCAGCAGTAAAACGAGGGTCGTCAACGGAAACAACAAGAAAATGGCATATAACATGGGCCTTGGTTAGGCCACCTCCCTAAGAAGAGCTTCACAAACTCTGTGCAGGGAGAGGCTAAGCCCTCTGGAGACAGCTGGAGACAGATGGAAGGACCAAGTAACAGGTTCCAGACTCAGGTTGGTTTTCTAATGAAGTCTGAGAGCAACAGAGGTGGCAGCAGGATGTCCCCAAGAGGCAGTTCCCCATCCAGCAGGGTGCCCTCATGATCCAGGTCCTCTTTGATAGATTAGAAGCAGTGGGAGCTGCAGCTGAAGGCGAGGGAGCTAGCAGAGCATGAGAAGCAGAAAAATCATTAGGCAGAACAGCGGAAGAACCAGGAGAAGCAGCAAAAGCATGAACTACAGATAGAGAAGTGGGGGGGCAAGAGGACCCACAGAGGAGAAAGTGGGTGTGACTTAGATGTCATCAACGACTTAGATATTGGCATAGAAAGTACGCTTATTAAGTTTGCGGATGATACCAAACTGGGAGGGATTGCAACTACTTTGGAGGACAGGGTCATAATTCAAAATGATCTGGACAAATTGGAGAAATGGTCTGAGTTAAACAGGATGAAGTTTAACAAAGACAAATGCAAAGTGCTCCACTTAGGAAGGAAAAATCAATTTCACACATACAGAATGGGAAAAGACTGTCTAGGAAGGAGTACGGCAGAAAGGGATCTAGGGGTTATAGTGGACCACAAGCTAAATATGAGTCAACAGTGTGATGCTGTTGCAAAAAAAGCAAACATGATTCTGGGATGCATTAACAGGTGTGTTGTGAGCAAGACACGAGAAGTCATTCTTCCACTCTACTCTGCTCTGGTTAGGCCTCAGCTGGAGTATTGTGTCCAGTTCTGGGCGCCGCATTTTAAAAAAGATGTGGAGAAATTGGAAAGGGTCCAAAGAAGAGCAACAAGAATGATTAAAGGTCTTGAGAACATGACCTATGAAGGAAGGCTGAA
>NW_027058986.1:0-2000 GCF_011386835.1 Chrysemys picta bellii | reverse complement strand
AGCTGCCTCTGCTGCACCCCGTCCCCGCACCAGCCCCGCACACCCTGCCCTGCCCGCAGCCAGCCCTATCTCCAGCCAGCCCTGCACCCCCTGTCCTCAGCCAGCCCCTGCTGCACCCCCTGCCCTGTCTCCAGGCAACCCCTGCCGCACCCCCCTGTGGCCCTGCCCAAAGCCAGCCAGCCCCACACACCCCTGTCTCCAGCCAGCCCCGCACCCCTTGCCGTGTCTGCAGCCAGACCCTACCTCCAGTGAGCCCCTGCCCTGCCTCCAGCCAGCCCCATGTCCACTGGTGCCCTGCAGTTCCCAGGGCAGTAACCCTGCACACCTGCTTCAATGAGGGGGGCAGGGAGCAGCTGGGACCCACACATGTGCACACCACTAGGGTGACCAGACAGCAAGTGTGAAAAATCGGGACGGGGGTGGGGGATAATAGGATCCTATAAGAAAAAGACCCCAAAATTGGGGCTGTCCCTATAAAATCAGGACATCTGGTCACCCTAGCACACCCCCAGGGAGTGGCGGGGACCCACACACGTGAAACGGAGCTCATTAATAACCGATCAACAGCATATATGATGCAATGTACATAATATATAATTTTATTATTTATATAGTTATGGAAAGTAAATAATACATGGAAGAAATGAAAGGCTTTTTTTTACATTATTTTTTTTGTTAGTCATCCCTGCCGGGGCCCCGCCAAAAATGTTCGAATTGGGCCCCGCCCTTCCTAAAGCCGGCCCTGCTGGAGAGAACAGGAGGATTCAGTCAGCAGGGGCTGCCTATCCGTCCCATTCACCAGGGCTGCCATCCTGCGGCTTCAGCATTAGTGGCTGGGGTGACTTGGGGAAAGGTCTCAACCTCCCCACATCCCACTTCACTGCTGCCAGAATCCCTCCTGCCCCCCCCCCCGCTACAGTCCCCTCCCTACCCAACCTGGGTGGGGCTGGAGGAGAGGGGTCTGAGAACTTGAGCTGTGGATTGGAGGTGGAACAGCTGTCAGGGGCACTGAGGGGGAGGTGGCAGGAGCTCCCCGTACAAGGACGGGGGTTGCCACTGGAGGTCACTAGGAAGGACAACAAGACTCCATCCTGGGGGTCAGGTGGGGGAATCCATCCGTCAGAGGTGGGTAGGGGCTGGGTGGAAATGCTGCTGGTTCCAGGGGCCGTTAATCCCCCCTGATTCCTCAGAGGCGTCTGAGTCTCAGACAGGTTCTCGTTCCCTTGCAGCAGGAGGACGTCATGGCCAATGTGATGCGCCAGCTCCGTATCATGCGGCACTTGCGCCAGGTGCCCGAGGCGCTGCAGGGCCTGTGCCTCTGAGGCCACCAGCAACTCCCGCTCCCTGCCTCAGGTACTGCTCTGGCTCTCTGTAAATGGGGAGCTAGTGGAAGGAGAAATGGAGCCCCCTGGCACTCACAGAAACCCTCTCCCCTCTCTGTGGAGCAGGGTCCTTTCCTCTGCCCCCAAATTCCTTCATCTGGGACAGGAGCTCTTTCCCTCACACCCATTCCCCTCCCCACTTTCCTTGATCTACCCCCATCCCATTCCCCCTGCGCCCAGGCAGAGCTCTGCCTGCCCCATATACTGCAGAAAGGCCGTTGTGTCAGGGCCCCACCCCTAGCCCCACTGAAGCTCGGAAAGCTCCACTTTTGAGGAGGTGAGGGTGGGACAGAGGCTCAGGGCTAGCTTCACCTCCTGTCCTTTATTCTCCCCTTGGCCCTTCTATGGGGTCTCTGGGTGTGAATCGGTGCCTCATTCCCAGCTGTCTTACAGGCCCTGGGATCTGGCACAGCCTCCCAGACGGGCACAGCCTGCAGCTGAGCCACGTCAGGGAGCAGTGGGGATAGGTCACCTCGTCCCATCCAAGCAAGCAATGCTGGGTGTCAGAGAGGCTTAGATGGGAGACCCTGCTCTCTCATGGAGGTAAGAGCCATTTACTCCTTGGGGCGTGTGGGTCTCTTGGGGGAGAAATGGGATCCTCGATGCACAGCCTGGCTG
>NW_027058985.1:0-2000 GCF_011386835.1 Chrysemys picta bellii | reverse complement strand
GCACTGGCAGGAGTTCATTGCATGATCTGCTTCCTGCTGTTTGGTTCTGGGCTGTTGGAGTACGGGCTTGCAACCATCTGTGCACACATATTATACTAATTGCATCTAGACCACATCTCCCTAGTTTGTTTGTGAGAATGTCCTTATTAACACCAAGATGGATCACATCTACTGTTTACCCACTTCCACTAGGCCCGTAACCCTGCCAAAGAAGGAGCTAGGATTGGTTTGGAATGGTTTGTTCTTGACAAGTCCACGCTCACTAGTCCTAAGAACCAAATTGTCCTGTAGGTGCTGACAAACTGATTGTTTAATAAGGAGTTCCAGTATCTTTCCAGGTATGTTAATGGATGGGAAGATGTTCTTTTTCAGGGATCTCTGACGAGAACTGGGGCACAGCACTTAGTTTGTTGAGGCCATAAAATGGAGACAGGCACCTCTTCTCTTCTCCCAGCACCCCAGATACCTAAAAGGGTGGGACTCACATCCCTCAATGGGCTTTAAAAAAGACAATGGTTACAATGTGGCCCCAACCATTTCTGGTTTCTGCAGACTAGATGTTTTAGCAAAGTTTAGAATTCCTTGGTGCTCAACACCGTGAAACTCCCCTTTCTCCTTCACAAAGGGCTTTAACGCCCCTTATCTCACCCAGGTTCTCGACTGCCCAAAGTTGGAGAATTGTCCCTGTTCCCACTGCAGAGCACCCCCCACGACACACACACAGAGTCCTCCTGGTGGTGGGAGGGGAACAGAGGAAAGGACAGAAGACGTAAGAGATGAAGAGAAAGGAGGGAGGGATGGAGGAAAAGGTCAAACGAAAAGGACAAACCCTAATGTCCCCAGTGATTCTAAGGGACAAAATCCCAGGTGGGGAATAAAATTCGACCACCTTAAGCTAGTGTTTTCCATGCCTAGAATTCAGCTGGCGCCAGATGCATCAGACTGAACGGGTTCCAAACCTCTCGGAGGCTCTTACCTTCTAAACAGGGACGTCTGTTTTCTAGTAAAATCAGGAAAAAGAAAAGAGAAAACTCAAAAGAGGTTCCTCCTGGCGCTCATGTACATGAACCTAAATACTCTCTCAGTCCTCAAAGACAGACCTCGAGAAGGAGACTTGCTGAAGCAAAGCTACAGGGAACTCTGAGGTTTCCCTGGCCCTGCGCCCCTGTCCTGCCTGGCTGATGTCAGCATCTCTCTGTGAGGTCACCACCTCCCCAGCACCTTCGACCAATAGGCTGAAGTCCTGCAAAAGGCCTTTGTGATGTCACTGCCACACCCACTCCTCCCCTGCAGTGTTAATGTCCTGCCACAGGGCAGACACTTTGGAGGTTTGAGCTACACAAAGAGGAGACACTTAGATCTCAAAAATTAGAGGAGATGTTTCAGTCTGAGCTAAGTAGTTGCTGCTCTTAACAATTGCAACATAATAAAATACAAATAAAATAGACTATTTCAGCCATTCTATTATGTCATAATCTGATCTGAGTAAACACGATAGGACACCTCATCTTATGCACTGCTCCTAGTGACACTCTCCAATAGATCCCCATCCTCCACCCGCCGGGAGGTAGGTAGGAGCGGATTGTTATCCCTACTTGAAAGAGGGAGAAGCTAAGGCTGATAAAGGAGAATTGACTTGTCTTAGGTCACACAGCCAGTCCGTGGCAGAGTTGGGAATAGGACCCAAGAGCCCTGATTTTCAAACTAACCATCGGATCTTGAATTTCAGATATTGAATGATATGAATAAAGTGCTCTCAAGTGAGTTCCAGACCAGCAAGAGTTCATAGTAATTATTCAGCAAGTATTTTAGGAGAACTGGAATGGTAGAGAAAATAATGAACTGCAGAGAAGCAGCAAAATTTGTCGAACATATGACTGGTTATGACTATTTACTTGGTCTTAAAAGAAAACAACAGGGACCTGAGTCTCCTCCCTGTCAATAACCCCCTGCTCAGCCAATCAGGGTAGAGACCGAGGGGCGGGAGGATGAGGGTTCTC
>NW_027058984.1:0-2000 GCF_011386835.1 Chrysemys picta bellii | reverse complement strand
GGGGTGTGGGCTCCGGCCCAGCGCCACTTACCTAGAGCAGCTCCGGGGCCAGGACAGGCTCCCTGCCTGCCTGCCCTGGCCCAGCGCCACTCCGGGAAGCAGCCGGAACCACATGCCTGCGGCCCCTGGGGAAGGGGCCACAGGGCTCCGTGCACTGCCCTTGCTGCTCCTCCAGATACCTGCCCCGAAGCTCCCATTGGCCACGGTTCCCCGTTCCCGGCCAATGGGTGCTGCGGAGGGGCGGTGCCTGGAAGGGAGGGCAACGCACAGAGCCCTCTGCCCCCACCCCCACGCCCCGCCGCCACAGGGACGTGGTGCCGGCCGCTTCAGGGAGCGGCGCAGGGCTTGCGGCGCCACGGGGGCTATAGTTTGCCCACCCCCAGCCTGGAGGGGGTGGGGAGTGGGCCACGGGGAGCTTTGCAGGCTGCAGGAACTAGCCCCACAGGCCGCATGTTTTAAGACCTCTGATATAGACCATCCCTGACTAACCTGTTCTTAAAACCTCCAATGAGAGAGATTCCACAACCTCTCTAGGCAATTTATTCCAGTGCTTAACCATCCTAATGTCCAACCTAAACCTCCCTTGTTGCAATTTAAGCCCATTGCTTCTTGTCCTGTCCTCAGAAGTTGATGAATACAATTTTTCCCCTCCTCCTTGTAACAACCTTTTATGTACTTGCAAACTGTTATCATGTCCCCTCTCTGTCTTCTCTTCTGTGACTAAACAAACCCAATTCTTTCGATCTTTCCTCATAGGTCATGTTTTCTAGATCTTTAATCATTCGTGTTGCTCTCCCGTGGACTTTCTCCAATGTGTCCACATCCTTCCTGGGCACAATGCTCCAGTTCAGGCCTAATCAGCACAGAGTAGAGAGGAAGAATTACTCCTTGTGTCTTGCTTACAACACTCGGGCTAATCATCCCAGAATGATGTTGCCTTTTTTTGCAACCGTGTTACACGGTTGACTCATATTTAGCTTGTGATCCACTATGACCCCAGATTCCTTTCTGTGGTACTTCTTCCTAGGCGTCATTTCCCAATTTTTATGTGTGCAATTGATGGTTTCTTCCTAAGTGGGGTAATTTACATTTGTCCATATTGAATTTCATCCTATTTACTTCAGACTGTTTATCCAGTTTGTTCAGATCATTTTGAATTTTAATCCTGTCCTCCAAAGCATTTGCAACCCCTTCCTGCTTAGTATCGCCACAATCTTAATAAGTGTACTCTCTATGCCATTATCTAAACCCTTGATGAAGCCATTGAACAGAACCAGACCCAGAACTGATCCCTGAGGGTATGTCTACACTACGAGAGTAGTTCGATTTTACTTAAAGCGAATTTGTGGAACCGATATTACAAAGTCAAAGCCACACTAAGGACAGTAATTCGACTTTGTGAGTCCACACTAACAGGGCAAGCGTCGACATTGGAAGCGGTGCACTGTGGGCAGCTATCCCACAGTTCCTGTAGTCCCCGCTGCCCATTGGAATTCTGGGTCGAGCCCCCAATGCCTGCTGGGGCAAAAAATGTGTCAAGGGTGGTTTTGAGTAACTGTCGTCATTCAACCCTCACTCCCGCCCTCCCTCCCTGAAAGCGCCGGCGGGCGATCAGTTCGCGCACTTTTCTGGCGATTGATAGCGCGGACGCCACAGTACTGCGAGCATGGAGCCTGCTGCGATCATCGCTACAGTTATGGCCGTTGTCAACACCTCGCACCTTATCATCCACCTTTTTCAAAGGCAGATGCTGAGAAATCGGGCGAGGAGGCTACGGCAGCGCAGTGAGGACATTAAGTCTGAGAGGGGCACAGACCTCTCGCAAAGCAGGGGACCCCGCGCCGTGGACATCATGGTGGCAATGGGTCATGTTGATGGTGTGGAACGGCGATTCTGGGCCCGGGAAACAAGCACAGACTGGTGGGACCGCATAGTGCTGCAGGTCTGGGATGAATCACAGTGGCTGCGAAACTTTCGGATGTGTAAGGGAACTTTCCTGG
>NW_027058983.1:0-2000 GCF_011386835.1 Chrysemys picta bellii | reverse complement strand
TAAAAGACCTCTGTGATGTCCCTGCCACACCCACCCCTCCCCTGCAGTGCTAATGTCCTGCCACAGGGCAGACACTTTGGAGGTTTGAGCTACTCCCTGTGGATCACCCCACTCAATGAGTGTTCATTCTAGAAAGCAAGCCGGCTAGACCGTAAAACATCACAAGCTGCTCCCAATGCTACACTCGGTTTCTCAGAAATGAGTAGACTTTATGGCCAGAAGAGACAGTTAGAGCATCTAATCTGACCCCCTGCATATCACAGGCCTCCTGTCTACCACAATAGCTACTTTGGGGGCAAACACATTCCGGAAAGGCATCTAGTCTTGATTAATGACATCAAGAGATGGAGAATCCACCACTTTCCTTGGTAGCTTCTTCCTGTGTTCAATCATCCTCGCTGTTGAATATTTGTGCCTTATTTGTCATAGTAATTTGTCTCTTTTCACCTTCCAGCCATTGGGTCTTGTTCTGCCTTTCTCTGCTAGACTAGAGAGCCCTTTAATACCCAGTATTTTCTCTCCATTAAGGCATTTCAACACTTCAGTGAAGTCCCCTTCAATCTTCTTTTGATAAGCTAAACAGGTTGAGCTCTTTCAATAGCTCACTAGAAGGCATTTTTCTCCAGCCCTCAGAACATTTGGTGGCTCTTTGCTGCCCCAGCTCCAATTTCTAGGACCATCTTTTTCAAAGGAGGACACCAAGACTGGAGGCAGTATTCCAATAGCAGTCTCACTTCTGCTGTTTCACCTCCGTATCCTACTCACGGCTCTGCTCCTACGTCTAATGATGGCTTTAGCCCTGTTCACCACAGCATCACACTGGAGCTCATGTTGAGTGGCTTCTCCACTCTGGCCCCTAAATCCTTTTCAGAGTCACTGCTTTCCTGGATCCACGTCCCCATTCTGGCCTTGTTGCCACGCATAGGACCTTGCATTGGGCTCTGCTCAAACTTGTTTTCTTTGAATGGGTCCAGCTGGCCGAATGACCCAGATCGCTCTGTATCACTGCCCTCTCGCCATCAGGAATTACCACTCTGCCTGTATTTTGTCACCCCCCAATCTTATCCGCAGTGATTGTATGTTTTCTCCCAATTCATTGATAACAATTATTTTAAAAAATTAGTCCTTGAGAGCTTCTTCAGACCCTTAGTACCCAGGACCTGCTCCCCACATCACAGTGAGAAATGCCGTCCAGCCCTGCTGGTACACAGGGGATAAGCACAGAACAAACTTACCTTTAGGAGCTGTGTTGTCCATAGGCTCTGAACAACATGTGGGGGCCAGCAGATTACAAACGCACTACAGACCTGTAGTGTAGACAGGTCCCAACTGTGTCTCGGTTTCCCACCCTATAAAATGGGGAGAACAAACAAAACCTTGATTAGCTCCATTTGATAGCTGGGGAAACCGAGGCACCCAGTGGTGCAGAGACTCGCTCATGGTCCCAAAGCCAGGAATAGAAAACAGTAGATCTGATAGCCAGGCCTGGGACCTAGCCCCAGTTATCCTGGCCTTGCTGCTCTAAGTTTAGTCACAGCATCCATGTCTTTTCCCCTGTGTCCCTTAACCCCACGTCACTGCAGAAGAGAGATTTTCTGGTAGCCAGCTGGCTCTCCTGCATGTGGATGTCATTCCAAAAGACGTGCTCTGGCTCAGTCCCATGCTATGGTTGGCTGAAGGAACCACTTGGTCACATTCTAGGCCCTGAGTTATGCAGGAGGGGCGACTAGATGCACATAATGGTCCTTTCTGACCTGAACCTCTATCAATCGCTACATTTTCTGCTACTAGGAAGAGAACTCTGGACCTATTTTCTCTCATTCACTTTCAGTCGGAATAATTTCAATCCAGGCCAAAGGATTTCCTCTTCCATTGTGTCTTCAGCACCTTTGCGAGCAACCAGTTACTGTTACCCACAGGTTTCCAGTTTCAACCTGTCCCAGGGTGAGATGGCCAGGAAAGGGGTTGGAGCTCAACTGCACCTGGCCCAGGTGATGCAG
>NW_027058982.1:0-2000 GCF_011386835.1 Chrysemys picta bellii | reverse complement strand
CTGGGATTGGAACCCACCAGCACTTGTGGGTGCAAATGTGGGGCTGGAACGCAATGTGGGGCGCTCCCACCTCGCCTGCGGGCGACTAGGGGGAAGGGCAGAGAGACACCTGGGCTGAGACCCCAGCTCCAGGGAGACAGTCCCCCCGGCCCAGCCGGGTTAAATTGCCCAGCTGTGTGACAGCCCCCCCATCCCCGAGGGGTTCCCCCCCTGGGTATGGCACATCAGGGTAATGTGCGTATTGAACGGCAGGGGTTGCCAGAGACTGGCTGGGAGAGGCCTTTGGGGATGGAGGAAGCAGCACTAAGGTACATGCCAACCTCCCTACAGAGGAGGGGCCGTGCCCCGCAGGTGTGGGGCAGGGAGCTGGGACACTGCGCGGTGGGTCATTGTCTGGCCCAGGCCCTTCCCAGCCGGAGGCCGAGGCCTAGACATTTCCTTCAGGTCACCTTCTGCTGCAGCTTGGCCATGGGCCCCCATAGCCACGAGCCCAGCCAGGGATCCCAAGTGGGGATTGTCACGGCTGGCTCCTCCCTGCCGCCAGCAGCTCTTCACTGCCAGGGAATTCGTGAAATCCTGTGTGCCCCTCCCCCACCCACCTCCTGGGGCTGTGAGTGCCCCCCCCCGGACACCCCCCCCACCCCGAGATCGGAGTGCCCCTGGCCAGTCCGTCCCCTCAGTCCCCCCCACTTCCTGGGGCTCTGAGTGCCCTCAGCCAGTCCCCCTCCCACACCCTGGGGCTGAGTGACCTTGGCCAACCCCCGTCCCTTCAGGAGGAACTCCCAGTACCCACCCAGCCCCCACACCTCAGGGTTCCCCTCTCTGCGGCTCTGTGGCCATACCCCCACCAGGCCAATTCAACCAATTCCCCTGAATCGGGCCCCGGGCCCAAGCCCCGGTACGGTGTACCGGCAAGAGCCTGTGCGCTGTACCAGAGTGGCCCGGCTTCCCCAGGGGGCAATTTAAAGGACCTAGGGCTCCCAGCAGGGGCCGGAGCCCCAGGCCCTTTAAATTGCCACCAGACCCCCACTGCTGGAGCCCTGGGGTAGGGCTGCGGGGCTCTGGGGGCTATTTAAAAAGTCCGGGGCTCCTGCTGCCTCTACCGCCCCGGCCCTTTAAATAGCCGCTGGAGCCCCGCTGCGTCCCCAGGGCTCCCGCGGCTATTTAAAGGGCCGGGGCGGTAGAAGCAGGGGAGCCCTGGGCCCTTTAAATAGCCCCCAGAGTCCTGGGATAGCGGGGGGCTCGGGGGCTATTTAAAGGGCCGGGACTCCAGCTGCCTCTGCTGCACCCCGTCCCCGCACCAGCCCCGCACCCCCTGCCCTGGCCGCAGCCAGCCCCGTCTCCAGCCAGCCCTGCACCCCCTGTCCGCAGCCAGCCCCTGCTGTACCCCTGCCCTACCTCCAGCCCCGCCCCCCCGTTCTGCCCGCACCAGCCCCGCCCCCCTGCCCTGCCTGCAGCCAGCCCTGCACCCCCTGCCCACAGCCAGCCTCTGCCGCACCCCCTGCCCTGTCTCCAGGCAACCCCTGCCGCACCCCCCTGTGGCCCTGCCCAAAGCCAGCCAGCCCCACACACCCCTCTCTCCAGCCAGCCCCACACCCCTTGCCGTGTCTGCAGCCAGACCCTACCTCCAGTGAGCCCCTGCCCTGCCTCCAGCCAGCCCCATGTCCACTGGTGCCCTGCAGTTCCCAGGGCAATAACCCTGCACACCTGCTTCAATGAGGGGAGCAGGGAGCAGCTGGGACCCACACATGTGCACACCACTAGGGTGACCAGACAGCAAGTGTGAAAAATCGGGACAGGGGGTGGGGGATAATAGGATCCTATAAGAAAAAGACCCCAAAATCGGGGCTGTCCCTATAAAATCAGGACATCTGGTCACCCTAGCACACCCCCAGGGAGTGGCGGGGACCCACACACGTGAAACGGAGCTCATTAATAACCGATCAACAGCATATATGATGCAATGTACATAATATATAATTTTATTATTTATATAGTTA
>NW_027058981.1:0-2000 GCF_011386835.1 Chrysemys picta bellii | reverse complement strand
CGATTCCGAGGAGTGGCCACCTCGAGCGGTTGGTTTGCTCGGGCCTCGGATCGTCACAATCGGCCGGGGCGGCTGTGTCCTCTCTAAAGAGAACTCTGAAGGACACGGAAGCAAGACGGCTTCAGAAGAAGGGGAAGTCTGACTGCCGGACGCGGCCACTTCGGGCGGTAAGTGCGTTTACCTCCTGGGTTTGAGGAATAACGCCCCCGAGGTGTGGGTTGGACGGTGGAAATCCCCTAGGCAGCCCGTATAAGAGAAGGTATATTAATATTGTCGTAGTATTGTAAGTGTATTGTCGTCGTGTTTGTGGGTAAAGGGAAAGCAGCCAACGGCCAATGAGTAACGTCACTAACTCCACTAGTTCATGGGCCGTTCTTAACAACTATTGGGACTTGGAGCAGCCTCAGGGATTGCTCTTGTTTGTGGGAGGGGTAATCTTGTTTCTCCTCTTGATGTTGTGTTGGAAGCCAAGATTGTAACTGATTAAGGGATCTGTGTAAAATGAGTAAGTGCCGCTGACAGGTCTGAGGCTTAAGCTGACTTCAGCCGCCCCAAGACTCCTGCGAGGGGAAACCCGGTGACCAGGATATCTTGATTGCAAGGGAGGTCAGCCGAACCTCGTGGCCCAGCGGATATCTGAGTTAAAACCAGATCCCTAAAAACCCCTTGATACCTTTGTCTTGAACGAACCCCTGGGTAGAACATAATGGGGTCCGGACAAAGCACCTTCTCCAGTACGCCCCTGGGATGTATGCTGGATAACTGGAAGGCGTTTAGACGCCAGGCTGATTATGGAACTGTATTATGTAAAGACAATCTTGTAAGATTTTGTACTCTTGAGTGGACAACCTTCGGGGTGGAATGGCCCGAAGGGGGGACACTCAAGCCAGAAATTGTACAAGCAGTACATAGCATTGTGACCCGGGATGGGCATTGGGACCAATATCCCTATATAGATATTTGGCAGGATCTTGTAGCTAATCCTCCCCCATGGTTACAGAAATGTAAAATACAAACTATTAAAACCTTAATGGCCCGTGCCCCTGTTAGGAAACCCTGTTTCCCTGTTAAGAAATCTTGTCTGCGGGCTGTGATTCCCTCTGCCCCTGATCCTATGCCCCCTCCCCCTTTGTATCCTGGCCTCCCCGTTCTGGCATCCTCAATTGAAATCCCCACCCCCTCCTCTGAGGATAATGCCTCAACTGAAAGGGGTGAGCCAAGCGACCAGGACTTTTCCAAACGGGAACCCCCTCCGATCTCTCTGAGCTCCCAGGTGTCTAACCACACCAGGAGAAAGACTGGCCCCGTGACAGCTCAGAGCTTCGAAACGCAGTGGAACTTGTCATCTGATTATAACCCTGGGGATATTAGATTTACCCTTATTGGCTCCCCGGGCCAGAGTGGTAGGATACACGAAATGCCCCTGCAACAGAATTATTTGTGTCCACTGCGGGAAACTGTAGCCCCTGAGGGCAATCTCACTATGGTATATGTTCCCTTTACCACTAGTGATCTATATAATTGGAAGCAACAGAATCCCCCGTTCTCGGAAGAAAGGGGCCTGCATTTTAGCCATGGCCCTAAGGGAAGGATATGAAGAAAGGGGGGACAAAGTTAAGGGACGGCCAGGGCCACCGGGGCCCCCGCCTGGGTCGAAATCAGTGCGCTATCTGTAGGAAAGAGGGGCACTGGAAGAATGAATGTCCCCGGTGACAGGCCATGGGAAAGGAACGTAAAGATAAAACCCCGTCCCTTCCCATCCTCTACAACAGTACAGGACGTTCAGGGGAGGGATCTTCCCCATAGGGAAGCCGAGGGACCCAGCGGCCCCTTCTGGTGGCACAAGCTGCCAGTCTGGATCCCACGGTAAAAATTAATGTGGAGGGCCGCCCAATTGAAGCCCTTATTGATACTGGGGCCACTCTTAGTTTGTTCCCCCTTAGTAAGGCTCCCCAAGGTAGAGCTCGGGAATGTGCCATGGTACAGGGGATAGAGGGACA
>NW_027058980.1:0-2000 GCF_011386835.1 Chrysemys picta bellii | reverse complement strand
AACTACAGCTTTGGAAAAAACTTTGCCTCTCCTAGTAAAGGTAGGGGACTGCCAAATTTCCCACCAATTTGTTTGCAGCCCCTCTTGCCCCATCGCGCTGCTCGGACGAGATATTCTTACTAAACTACAGGCAGAAATCTCGTTTGATAAAGGGACTATGGAAGTTAGAATCCCTAAGCAGCAGGCCTCAAATTACCAGATGGCCCTGATAAGCGCTGGAAATCACTTCCCGGAGTGCCGGGGGAGGAATGAAGAAAGCCAGCTGTCAGGGGTTAACCTTGAGGTTTGGGCAGAGGAGGGAGGCGTCGCTCGAGCCCGGAATGCTTCACCAGTGCATATTTCCCTTAAGGAAGGAAGCAGCCCGGTCCGAATTTGACAATACCCTCTTAAGCTGACTACTAGAATCGGGTTAAAACCTCTGATTCAAAAGTTTCTGCAGTGTGGGTGGATCAGGGAAGGCACGTCCCCATACAACACTCCGATAATGGGAGTGCCTAAGCCTAATGGGCAGTATCGGTTGGTCCAGGACCTGAGACAGGTTAACAAGTTAATAGAGGCTCCCTATCCAGTCGTCCCGAATCCCCATACTATTTTGGGCCAAGTTCCCAAAGAGCACAGTTGGTTCTCTGTAGTAGACTTAAAAGATGCCTTCTTTTCCATCCCCCTTGATTTGGAATCTCAGAAACTGTTTGCCTTTGAGTGGGAGGACCCAGATACCCACTACAAAGCTCAATACCTTTGGACCGTGGTCCCACAGGGACTTACCTGTGCACCCGAGATTTTTGGCAGCCAGTTAAGAAGGGACCTTGCCCCATTCCTGGCTAGACACCCCTCATGTAACATAGTCCAGTATTGCGATGATTTGCTCTTAAGTACTGAAACAGAGGCAGCTTGTAAAGAGCAGACTGTAAAGCTCCTTAATTACCTTGGGGCACAGGGGTATAAGGTCTCAAAGGAAAAAGCACAATTGGTTAGGCGACAGGTCACTTTTTTTGGGTATCATTTGTGCCAGGGAAGTCGTAGTCTAGGTAAAGAAAGAATCCAGGTGATACTCAATAACCCTCGACCTCAAAACCCCCGAGAGTTGAGGGCTTTCCTGGGGTTGACTGGGTTTTGTCGACTCTGGATCCCTGACTACGGGGGAAGAGCCAAACCATTATATGAATCCTTAACTAAAGAAGGTCTGCTCCATTGGACGTGGGAGATGGGAAAAGCATTTCGAGAGCTAAAAGAAGCCTTGGTTCAGCCTCCCGCTCTAGCCCTCCCAGACCTCCGGAGGCTGAACAACGTAGATATAATACTATGGAAACAGGTTTCCGGGTTGCAATCTGTCTTGTTGCAGCTTTATCGATACGCGGCGCCATTCCAGGCTCTCCCCTTGGACCAGACCGTGCATCCGTTCCGGATCGGTGACCAGGTCCTTGTCAAGAAGTGGAAACGCGACCCCCTTACACCACGGTGGGACGGCCCGCACACTGTCTCGCTCATCAGCCAAACTGCGGTCAAAGTTCTCGGGAGCGACAAATGGACACACCATACACGGGTAAAGCGGTTTCTGAGCCCTAGCCCGGAGACTGAACTAGCAGAAGAGGACACCGGCCCTCTGCCCGCCCCGGCTCCGGACGCCCGGGGTGGCACAGGTGAAGACTCTACCTGGGAATACCAGTACTTGGACGGACTAAAGGGACTGTTTAGAAAGAGATAATGAAATTGCTGCTAATATCTTTGTTTATATGCTTCCACCACTATTATGGTTGGGAGAATAGGTTTTTATAGCTAGGGGAGACAATAGCAGGATCCTTTAACCTCAGTAACTGTTGGGTATGCGGAGGCCCAGGGGATTGGAATGAATGGCCTTGGGTAGCCCAGCCAGTGCCAGCTAAATGGTGGATTAGTAATTTAAGTATAGTCCACAAAGGAACAGAAGTTTGGGATGAGGATAATAGCCCTTGGCGACTCTATTCCTCTGAGATGGGGATCCTTTGTCTCAACCAAACAAA
>NW_027058979.1:0-2000 GCF_011386835.1 Chrysemys picta bellii | reverse complement strand
TTTGTCCTCGTGACCGACCATGCCCCTCTTCAATGGATGCAACGGAACAAGGAGAACACTAGGGTGAACAGGTGGTTCTTATCCCTCCAACCTTTCCAGTTCCGTGTGCAACACAGAGCAGGGAGCCATCACGGCAATGCCGATGGCTTGTCACGTGTGCACTGTCTGGCGTCCCAAGCTGCCCAACCCCTTGGTGTTAAGCAGTGGGGAGGGATATGTGACAGACCCAGACCAGTGGGGTACAGAAGCCTTGTAGAAGGCAAATATACTGGCCATTGGATGAATAGTTTTCTGTTCTCTGAGTGACCAGAGCAGGGGCTGCACTAGAACAAGCAGGAACTTTCTTGAACCAATTTAAGGCAGGCAGGCTAATTAGGACACCTGGAGTCAATTAAGAAGAACCTGCTAGACTCAATTAAGGCAGGCTAATCAGGGCACCTGGGTTTAAAAAGGAGCTCACTTCAGTTTGTGGTGGTGTGTGTGAGGATCTGGGAGCAAGAGGCACTAGGAGCTGAGAGTGAGAAGGCGTACTGCTGGGAGATCCTTTTTTAAGAACATTATTGGATTTCTGTGTTTTAAGAGGTCTGTGCATGTTTTTCAGTTATCTGGTGGCAGCAGCTGATTTCTGTTCCTTTTTTCAGTTCTTCCCCAGACAGGGGGGAAAGAGCTTGGGGGTACCCCACAGGAAGGAATTCCCAAGCGCGCCTTCCTGGGCTCTCAAAGGGGTGGCAGCATTTACCAATCCACGGCCAGGAGGATCTGTAACCTTGGGAGTTTAATACAAGCCTGGAGTGGCCAGTATTAATTTTTAGAGTCCTTGTGGACCCTCCCCCCTTCTGCACTCGAAGTGCCAGTGTGGGGAATCAGCCTTGACAGCATCCCAGCTGGGGAAGTTTCCCATTAGCCTGGCTCCCCAGACCCGGAGAGACCGGCCCAGGGCAGTGTGCAAAGCCCAGTGATACTAACGCCCACAGTGACTGTCCTGCAGCACGGGAGCCTTGGTACCTCCTCTGCCCCCAGGAGGAGACTAACGAAAAATAGTTCCCCCAAATGAGGTAAACAGCCCCATAACTTGCAAAAGCAAAGAAAATACAGGAGTTGGGGCACCGTCCCCTTGTGCTTAGATCAGGGGGCTGGAGCCAGGACTCCTGGGTTCTAGCCCTATATTTGCTGCTTCCAGGGCAAATCACTGGGGGCAGTGAGGCTGTAGGAGTGCCAGGGGTTGTTGTATAGGGTTACCATATTTCAACAAGCAAAAAAGAGGACAGGAGGAGCCCCGCCCCTGCCCCTCCCACCCCCCCAGAACCCCCAACCCTCCCCCCGTTCCTTGTCCCCTGACTGCCCCCTCCTGGGACCCCTGCCCCTAACTGCCCCCGGGACTCCACTCCCTATCTAAGCCTCCTTGCCTCTTGTCCCCTGACTGCCCCAACCCTTATCCACACCCCCACCCCCAGACAGACCCCTGGGACTCCCACGCCCCATCCAACCACTCCCCACCCCCTGACAGCCCCCCCCAGAACTCCCAACCCATCTAAACCCCTCTGCTCCCTGTCCCCTGACTGCTCCGATCCCTCTCCCCACTCCTGCCCCCTGACAGCTCCCCCCCAGGACTCCCAGCCCCCTACCCCCCGCTCCTTGTCCCCTGACTGTCCCCTCCTGGGACCCCTGCTCCTAACTGCCCTCCAGAACCCCACCCCCTACCTAAGACTCCCTGTTCCTTGTCCCCTAACTGCCCCCTCCTAAGACCCCCCCCAACTGCCCCCCAGGACCCTACCCCCTACCTGTACCCTGACTGCCCAAAACTTTCTCCACTCCCCTCCAAAAGCCCCCCCCTGTTTCTTGACTGCCCCCTCCAGAACCTCCCTGTCCCTTCTCCTGCCCCCCCTTACCCTGCTGCTCAGAACAGGGTGTTGGGCTCTGTGCCAGCCGGACACATGGCTGAGCTCCCCTGCACAACACAAAACCCGGTCCCTGGCCCTGCACAGGGCTGCCGGAGCGGG
>NW_027058978.1:0-2000 GCF_011386835.1 Chrysemys picta bellii | reverse complement strand
AGGGTCTCCTGAATTCAGAGAAGGTTGTCGGGGGGCTTCCGTCCCGTGCCAGGAAGAGAGATTTGGGTGACGTCAGTGAGAGGGCCGGCGGGAGAGGGAGTGAGCAATGGCAGAGAGGAGCTGAACTCACCCTGGGGTGGGGATCCTGGATGAGCCACGACTCTGGGTGTGACCTGAGAAGCGCCAGATGTAGAGTCACTCCTTTGGGTCTCACTGTAGAATAGAAAGAACCTGACCCTAGGTGCTCAGTGAGTGTCGGGATCACTCCATCTGAAGCAGGAACGAGACCCGGAAAACTGGGCATGAATCTGTATAGTCACTTGTATCACACTCGCACCTGTGAGCACCCCACACACCTATGGGGAGACAGTCCTGGCCCCAATGAGTTTATAATCTAATTAGGGCAGGCACATGAAGAGCAGGGGGAAACTGAGGCACAAAGCAGGGAAAGGACTTGCCCAAGGATACCCTGCAAGTCAGTGGCAGAGCTGGGAATAGAGACCAAGTCTCCCGAGACCCAGCTCCGCAGCTCATCCATTGCCCAAGCTACCTGCTAACGTCCGTGTATCGAACAGGCCTGCTTGCAGGCAACAAGGAGCAGGAGCTATTCATCAAGGTCCCTCCCACATCCAGCAAGACTTATGGGGTTCCCTGGGGATTGGTGAGGCTAGTTAGACTGAAAGGGCACTGACAGCATGTAGGGCTATGGGGGATGGCACCGTCCACCCCCTTAATCTTAGTCCTTGTCTACATCCAAACACGGTGTCGCTGTGACCCCACCAGGATATGGAAAGAAAGCAGCACAGGTTGCTGGTGTGGATGCAGTTATAGCGGGATGAAGGCGCTTACCCCAGTAGAGCTACTGCCATTGGGGAGGGGGAGACGCTATAATGGTATGAGGCACCTTTGTCCCAGTGTAATTGCATCCACACTAGGGGGTTGTACCACTATAACTATCTGGGTAAAACATCACCCCCCCCAACCGCCATAGCTACAAATGCTATCCGTGCACCGGGCCTTAGTAATTACAGCCCAGTGACATTCATGAACAGGAGTGAGATCCCTGTAAACGTGACCCCTCTAGACACTCAGCAAGCTGAACTGAAGAAACAGATACGTGAGTGTCTATTGTTACTACTACTATCGTTATGATTAATAACAAATTAAAAAACAGGCTTGTGGATGTGACCCACTGGTGAGTGTGTTACAGGCCCGCCTGTGAGCCAATTCGCAGAGCCAGGCTCTCTGGCTGGGGCTGTAACAGCTCCTCTCCTCTGTGGAACGGGACAGGGGGAACCTGTGACCCATGCACCAGTCGATTATGTACTTTCTCTGTCCCAATCAATACGAACACTGGATAAGCCCCCATGAATGTGATAACTGCCCTTCCGGCCAACACCCGGGGGACTGAAGTGGGAACTTCCGTGTCTGAGTTCCTGCTGATGAGTGTTACGCCCCCAGCACATACCCAGAGAAGTGAGCTGCACGCTTCCAGCAAGTGCATGTGTGCTTGTCACGTAACATGACATAATTGCCTGGAATCCAGAATCCCGACATGGTTGTAGTAAGTTAGATGGAACAAACAGTTAAAGACGACGACAACACAACATGTCACTGTCCAATATTAAACAGAGTTAGACACCTTGGGGGTTTGTATCCAGAGACCTCAGCCTGCTTTGTACCATGGCAAACACACCATTACAAATCTTTTAACCTCTCATTAAAAATACAGAAAAGAAGGAAAAACAGGTAAAGCATTTGAAATGTAAAGTCTTGCACAAGACTTTTGTTTTAATGACATCCCCTGTCCCCTTTGCCTTCAGTGAAAGAGTTTAGAAGGAACCTGCCCCTCCCCAGACCCCGACCATGGCTGAGAGTCTCTTAGACGGTGTTAAAGATGGGAATAAGTGTCCTTTTTGGAGAAAGGAGAAGACGTTAGTAGAGAAGTAGAAGTTTGAACTGGGCAATGACCCATGGCTTGGCTAGGCTATGCCTACCAT
>NW_027058977.1:0-2000 GCF_011386835.1 Chrysemys picta bellii | reverse complement strand
GGCAGCAGGGCTTGGGCTCCGCCCCCTCCCCCAGGGTCATGTAGTAATTTTGTTGTCAGAAGGGGGTCGCAGTGCAGTGAAGTTTGAGAACCCCTGTTTTTGCCTATTACGCTGTGCTCTACAAGGCAGACCTATAGTGCTTCAGCATAGATTAGCTCCACTGTAGTTTAATACCTCTTTGGGCACTACGTTAAAATGCATTCTAGAATGTACCATTGTATCGATCTAATCTACACCTGTTTTACTAGAGTTGGTTCATAATGTGCACAATTGTTTAATTATCTTATGCATCTGACAAGAATGACAGCACTATTGAGCAATCATTTATGTAAGATGATGCATGAGTTTTCTTGGTTTGTGCGCCTACTGCAGTAATAGTCTTGAAGGATGAATAGTAGCTGACCAGGCAAAAATCATCTGAAGACTGTTTAGACTTTTGGGTACTATCTTATTGCAACTACACACTGATCCTTTTTAGTACTTAGATACTGGATTTTTTAAAAGGAGACCTGGAAAAGAAAATCAAGGTGTGCTCCCTTTTTCACTCCTTTATGACATGTAAAGAAGACCTGAGGGTTTTTAATAGAGCTGGTGGGGAGATTTCTTTTGAAATGTTTTTTGTCACAGAAAATAGTTTCAGAAAAATTGAAATTTTGGGATTTATTTTTCCCCATTGAGAAAATCTAAATGAAGCTTTTTTTTCAGATTGAACCAAATAGATACACTTTAGTCTGAACCAATTGATACATTCTGTTATGGGTCAGTCTGACATTAAAATGTGTCTGTGAGCTGCTTGGTGCCTCATGCCTCAAGTGCCACATTCTTGCATTCTCTTCTGAAGGCTGGGCTCCCTGGCTGGATTATATCTTCCATGATGCAGCATGGTCTTGTAAAAGTGGTGTACATAAAGGTACAGTCTGTCCCAGTGGCTGCTAACAGTTGACCTGAAATCTGTTTTCACTCCAGGATTGTGGAGTGTAATCACGTTGTAATTCAACTCTGTTAAAATGCTAATGATATGAGGCCATATCTTTATTTAAGATGGTGCTGAGGCAAGAACATTTTGTAAGTTAGCACAGAATGAGGCCATAAATCTTTGTAGCTTAATAATGCTCTCATTACTAAATATGCTACTTACAGTAGTACAGTTCATCAGCTATATGTCAGAAATGGGGGTATGGTGAGGAATCTTCCTCCATGTCACTGTTTTTGCAAAACTACTTCCAACCTCACTACTTCCAAAACGGTTGGTTAGTTAATGCTGCTGGAGGCAGTATCAATAGGCATGGTGGGAAGGGGCAAGTTCACCTTATCAGCAGGAAACAGTGACAGCCTGGTTTCTGCACACCCCATGCTGCCATCTATTGGCAGGAGGAGCAAACGCACACCACCTCCCCCAACATGTGTGAATGTTAGAGTGGTGATCTTCAGGGTTCCAATAACTTTACAAGTATTAGTGCAGCCTATGTGGTAGTGGTGATTTTTCTTCCTGCCCATCATGCAGACATTACAAGAGGATGTGACTCAACTTCTGAGCCTCTGTTGTCAGAGTTGTTCTAGACCCAAGTACACCTAGTTTGTATGCTTATTGTTGCTAGAGGAGCATATGACTTATAGAGAATGTCTGTGAGGGATCATGGGCCTTGAACCTGGGTCCAGGGGTCCCCAGGCCGCAATTGCCACCCAGGAACTCACCCGAGCAACCAGAGAAGCTCCTAATTGGAGGAAACATCCAGTACCCCCAACTGATTGGCTGAGGAGTTCTACATAAACCAGGAAGTAGTACAGGAAGTTGTCTGAGCAACTAGACACTCTCTAGCTGGCTGCTTATCTGTACCTCTCCTGCTTATTTGACTCCTGGTTCCTGTCCTCCTTATCCCAGACCCTGTCTAGTCCCAGTTCCTGCTTTCCTGCTCCTTAGCCATACCCTTGTCTTTGTCTCTGGCCCTCAGCTTGGCACCTGATGCTGTCTTCGGCTCTGACCTTAGGGTCTGACCATT
>NW_027058976.1:0-2000 GCF_011386835.1 Chrysemys picta bellii | reverse complement strand
TACTCGCTGGGATTAATTTTGCTGTAATACCAAACTTCATTCTCTAAAAGCCTCACAAATGGTGGGATTGTTATTTTCTTGCTCTTCGTTTTGGAGGCACACAAATAGATCAGCCCACTTACTAACAGCTTCAGCGCCGACACCCCGGTTTCCATGGCAACACACCAGCCTGCGCAAGCATCCAAAGACTTTTTAAAAAAATCATAAGTACTCAAATAGCACTAGGCAGTCACTTCAGACAAGGTGTATATATGTCATAGCCATTTGAGATACGTCTAACTCCACCAGACTCACTGATTTCACACCACGGCTTCTCCTATGTGCCTACAGCTTGGGAGCATAGGGCCCCTGGCAGAATTAATTCATGCTTCAATTTATGCACACACACTCTTTTCCCATGTAGTTTACAGGAATTAGCATCCGATGTTTCCTTGTTGGCTCTTTTTCCCATACCAGTTTTTTAAACAATCGGAGTCCAATTACCAGATGAGCAAGTGGCAACCAGCACAGAAATGTATTAAATGCATAATGTGTGTGGCTGTATGACTGCTAGGGTGACTAATGGTGTTGTCACTTGTTTTAATAATGTTGCATGAAATACTTATTTCTACAGTGAAAATGGATTTGATGAGCTCTGATTAAGAATTATTTTTCTCTTTATAATAGACCATTGGCCTGCTAACAGGGGAGAAACTGCCTTAATCTCTTTAGAAAATGACAGCCAACAGTTTCTTCAGTCTGCTTTCGAAAAATAATCCTCTGGCCACATTTCCAGAGCTACAGTAGGTGTACCTTCTATTTGTGAACATGCATGTTTACTTGCAAACATCTGTATTTGCACCCACAAACTGGGTAACTGCACAAACAAGTACCAGTTTGCACATTCAAATATTCACTTTGCACACACAAAGGAATATGCCTGCATGACAATGATAGTTTGCATGTGCTACTAGTGTGTGCACATAACCCACACTAGGACACTGTGGATCTTTGTCCACCTCTACCAGCTGATTCACATAAGAAAATAAGTCTTCCACAGCTACCAGTTCATTAAAGTCTTTTAATGCTGAAAGTGCCAGGTTCAAACTCTCCTCATGGCCCATGGTAGGGAGCTGTTATAAATATGGCACACCGAAAGGGGGCTTGAACTCTGGTAGGCCTCAGATACTCAACACAAGCTTTCCCAGGCAGGGAAAGTATTTAATGCACGTTAAGTCATTGTGAGTCTATGTTCTTCCCTAGTGGCTAGTTAGGGTGACCAGACAGCAAGTGTAAAAAATCGGGACGGGGGTGGAGGGTAATAGGTGCCTATATAAGAAAAAGCCCCCAAAATCGGGACTGTCCCTATAAAATCGGGACATCTAGTCACCCTATGGCTAGTCCACATAAGAAGCTGAGCGTCTACTGCAGCTGCCAGCTAATGGAGTTAATGCTATAGCTCAAGTAGTACAGCCTCATGCTTTTAGGACTGCAGCTCCTGGGGTCAAATTCAGCCATCAGCCCAAGTAGAGTCATAATTTGTACATTTTTGGGGTGCATCTTTGTGCCTTTTTAAAATTTGACACAGTCTTCAGTGCTCCAACCCCCTCCAACAGCACATTTTCCACAAAAAAGTTGCCTCCTGTGCTGAAAAATGTAGTTACATTTACATGCGTGAATATTTTTCAATAATAATATGGATGCATTAAAAAGTAAAGGATCTTATTAAAATTTCACATTAATAAAACAAGTTATAAGTATGTCAGCAGGCCAAACAAAAAGTCTGCCTTATATAGGCATCTTAGAATAATAATTCCAAACTCTTCAACTAAGGGGCAAGAAAAAGACATATGTTCAATAGATGTCAGTGTGAAATTTCACAAATGTCCAGGTTTCTTTTCCCATCTTTTGACCAGCTCTAATGGATAATAGTTTTTTATGTTAGACTCACATCTAGAAAAGCAACTCTTTTCATATCTTTTGTTCATCAACTGATATGATGGGTATACAGAATTTATTAC
>NW_027058975.1:0-2000 GCF_011386835.1 Chrysemys picta bellii | reverse complement strand
AGTGGGCCCTAGAAAGGTTCCTGGTGCGAGGAGTGGGATGGTGTTAGCTTAAGAACTGGGTCCAGATTCATCATCCTTTTTTTTTTTTTTTACTCACGGGAATCAGATAAGCAGGATTTGGCGGATGAAATTCTGCAAGCCATTGAGTCCATGTTATGGATTACTGCCTCTGTGTGTATCAGACCAAACCAAAATACCTGTGATAATGAGACTTAAAATACAGTTAGTGCAGGTATAAAGTAATTGCTTTTCCAAAAAGAATACTAGTGCATGGACATGAATGATTATAATGGCTCCCAAATAAGCTGCTACAGTTTGTGAAATAAGAATTCTCTTATCCCCAAGAAGTTTTCAGATCCATGCTTTTCTGTTCAGTTGGTGTCACGTTGCGTTAATGTCCCCAAAACTCATTGCACGTGGATTTACTATAAAAAAAAAAAAAAGAAATCCACCAGGCACAATTAAACTGAAGCCATTGGGCCTAATTTCCCACTCACAGTGCTGTAAAATCTGAAGTAACTCCATGGAAGTAAATGGAGTTACACTGGCATAAAAACTAGTGTGGGTGAGTCAAGAATCAGGCCATTGTAACTCCAATGGCAGAATCAAACTGATGATATTGAAACTGCCTGGGTGCGGTTGTGATGTGTATTCCATTCAGTTTCACTGGCAGTATTTCAAGTACAGTGGCAGGGAGAGGTTTTTCTTTTCTTTAAGAAAAACAGGAATACAGCACACAAGGATGTGATCTGCATTGACTTTCATAACTGTTAAAAGCTACTGACAAAATTATGTGCACAAATGCAGTATCTGTGTAGTCTGGAATCTGATCTACCATATACGTATGAAGAGATTAATAGGAACAAATTAGATAAAGAAAGGGGAAAAAAGCCCGGACATTGATACATGGTATTTATATATTTTGGGCCTGATGCAAAGGCCTTTGAAGTCCATGGCAGCCTTTCCATTGACTTCAGTAGGCTTTGATCAGGCTCAAAAAGAATTCACGTGGGATAAAGAGCCTTTAAAATTCCATTGGGAAGTCATTCCTCTTAATCAGGCAGGCCCTGACTCTGCAGTGAGCTGCAATTGGATGGATGCCTGAACCCTCACGGAGCCCTATTGGCTTCATTTGGGCTTCACCTAGGATAATAGAACCATAGATTCCAAGGCCAAGTCATCATCTAGTCTGATCTCTTGCATAACACAGGCCATTGAACTTCCCCAAAATAGTTCTCAGAGCAGGTCTTTTAGAAAAACTTCCAGTCTTGATTTAAAAATTGTCAGTGATGGAGAGTCCTCCATGATCCTTGGTAAATTGTTTCAGTGGTTAATTACCCTCAATGTCAAAAATGTATGGTTTATTTGTAGTCTGAATTTGTCTAGCGTCAACGTTTAGCAATTGGATTGCGTTATACCTTTCTCTGCTAGACTGAAGAGCTCATAGTTGAATATTTGTTCCCTGTGTAGCTGTAGACTGTAATCAAGTCATCACTTAACCTTCTTTTTATTAAGATACATAGCTTGAGCTCTTTAAGCGTGTGGTACAAAGCAAGTTTTCTAATCCTTTAATCATTCTCATGGCTCTTCATTGAACCCTCTCCAATTTATCAACATCTTTCTTGAATTGTGGGCGCCAGAACTGGACACATTATTCCAGCAGTGGTCATATCCGTGCCAAATTCAGAGGTAAAATAACCACTCTACTCCTACTCAAGATTCCCCTGTGTATGTACCCCAGGATCGCATTAGTTCCTGGCTCCTGCCCACAGGGAACTCATTGCAGGATCAGGGTCATAGTTAGGAAGCGGTCAGGGAACATTGTATTGAAATGCAAGTGAAGGAGAAACAGAAGTCTGAGAAATGAAAAATTAATCCTTGGGGCCAGATCCTGCAAACACGTGAGTAACTTTACTTTATGTCCCTTTAAAGTCAATGCTGTAATTCACCAGAGTAAAGTCATACATTGTTTATTTGTGTGCAGGACTGGGTTTATGGTC
>NW_027058974.1:0-2000 GCF_011386835.1 Chrysemys picta bellii | reverse complement strand
TTTAATGAGGTCTTTTCAGCTGAGGGTGACCCCCCTCATTTGAGACATGTTAAGCACAGTTCTGCTCCCCTTTATTCATGCAATAATGCCAACACTGGTAACAGCATTTTACTACCCCTGCATTCAGTACTAAAGTGATGTGTAACCCAACACCAGCCAAAGTTGATTACTTGAGCAACATCACTCTAGCTGCTGGATATCTAAGCAGAGTAGGTGTGTTCATGTAAATACAGTTAGCTCCTGAAGTCTCTCCCCCTCCCAGCTAGCTGTCAGGGGAGAACTCATTCAGTATTGATCCCACCTTGCATAACGGCACTGTTAGACCCATGGGAATTACGTTGCAAGAGTTATTTCTAGTGTACCCAGCATACGTAAAGCCTTGATTTCCAAAGACTAATTGCTTCTGCATTATTAATACAGTCAGTGATTTCACAAAATACATTGCAGCTGCGAGCTGCATGAGTCATAAATTGTTTACATCCCCTGGGACTCTTTGAGTAGAAGTATGTGTTAGAATAATCTCAGGTGATGAACAGAAGGGGGTCTCTCCTCATTGGTTAGCATGCTACTGGAATCTGAAATGTGACTGTGTTTAGACACATCATACTTCACAGTCAAACAAACCAACTTCTGCTATCTGGTTTCAGTGCTGAACAGCTCTCTGTGCCATGGTCTTCTCTGTGATAGTGGAGGAAGACATGTAAACCACCACTATAATCTTTCCAGTTGGAATTATCCCTAAAGATGAAAGAAGAACAAATATGCAAGAGCAGATAAGAACTGGGATATCAAGGGGAATAACATAACTGCCTCCTCATAAAGATAAAGGGGAAATGTCAACTCTGTCGCCTAAGAGAACACCAACCAAGCAAAAAACTAACCTAACAGTTGGTTGTACTACCAGCCTCCTATTTTTTAAGAAGGCAGTTGAAAGGTGTATATAGGGAAAGCATTAATTCATCATCTTCTTTATGCTACACAGTTATTCAGTTCTTGCTGTACTTTGTGGGGTTACTGATGAGGTTTTTTTTCCCTCATTGATTTTGTTTTTGTTTTTAAAATCACTCTTACAAGTCCCTAGAGTTGGAAGTAGGCCCGTTTGCTTTTTTTTTGTAAATCCAAATAAATGAAAAATGGTCTTTCCCAGGATGCTTTTGTTATTGATATTAAGCTATTCCCCCCACCCACCCAGATTCTCTCCTCACCATTGAAAATCAGATGTTGATTGTGCTGTTTACAGTAGAGTGAGAAGAGGAAGTATCATAAATACAGTGGTACATTTAACTACCGTATGCAGCTCAGGTATACTTTTGCCTACTATAATGAAATATACTGAGAGAGAATGCTTAGTATTCAGCTAATGCTCAGTTACCTTAAAAATGACACTTCAGTACAATTTAACATGGCAAATATCCCAGTTCTGTGTTTCTCACCATGTTATTTGGATACAGTACCAATTTATACCAGCAGAGAATTTGGCGCAAGTACATTGAAATCAATAAAGCTGTGCTGCATTTCTACCAGAAGAAAGTTTGAACCTTTATTCTTAAATGGAAGGGCATGGAATGTACATTTGGAAAAGGGATACTTCCCCCTTTGTGTTGGGATTGATAAATGGATGTTCCATTCCATTATGGCAATATATTTTATTGACAAGAATGTGGCCTGAGTATTCACTGAGTACTAGATGGCTCATGGTACTACATGCAAAGACTCCTCCCACATGCATAATATCCCTCGTAGTAACAACGAATGCTAGTATCAGTTTTCTTCTAATGCATTGACGATGTTTACATACTGCTCCTGGGCATTTCTTAGCTGGAAAAGCTACCACGAGGGTATGCTAAGTACAATGTGTTACACAAGACAGTGTTTAATAACATTACAGAATATAGCAATCTAACTTGAGGCAACAGTGGGAAATGGCTACATTTCCCTTTTATACTTCGATCTTAATTTCCTCACTATAATACCGCCTATTAGACCATTAACCAGCCCCT
>NW_027058973.1:0-2000 GCF_011386835.1 Chrysemys picta bellii | reverse complement strand
GGATCCCGGAGGTGCTGTCACCCCCGCATTAGGCCAGTGTTCTGCACCCCCTGCTGCTGGCCGAGTTTCTCTGTCCCTTGGCAATAAGATAGACTCTTGTTTTCACAGCCAGTCGATCGGCCAGTGCTATCACCCTGCCTGCTGGCTGGGCAGGGTAACTCCTCAGGTCACCACCACCCTCTCCAGCCTGCCTTGGCTTTGGGGAGTGAGGAGGAGGGCGAGGGACGATACTGAACATCCTCCATCCATCGCTCCGTCAGCAGAGCAAGTGAGTGGCATTAGGGTTCCCCGTTGGTGTCCCCTGTCTGTCTGGGGAGAGGCAGAAAGAGGGGGAAAGAATCTCTCCCAAAGGAGATTGGATTTGCAAACCGCCCCCAGGAGCCCCTCGCTCTCAGACCGGGGAGAGGCTTCTCCAGAGCCGTCTCCGGTGTGTTTGGAAAGGTCCCAGCAATGGGGCTCCCAACGCTTCCCTTCTGGGAGACCGTTCCCCAGGCTGAGCGTCTCTGAGCTGGGCCAGACCCTGTGAGCTGCTGAGCATGGAAATCAATGGGAAAGGCGGGGGTCCTGGCCTTGCTCTGCCTCGGGACTTTGACCTGGGGAATGGTTTCCCAGGAGAAGTCCAGACTCCTGGGTTCTGTTCCTTCTCTAGCCTGGGGGGGGAGTGTGGCCTGGGACGGCAGGAGGGAGCTGCTTGTCCAAAGTGACTGAGCCCAGTGATGGAAAAGGAGGAGACTCCCCGGGCATTGCAGCCCCAGAGGTGACGAGGGGGAACGCTGGGAGCAGATCATGCAATGAACTCCTGCCAGTGCGTGTAGATTGCATTACATGCACCCCTGTGGGGGGAGGAGGAGCTGCTCTGGCTGGGGCAGGGATGGGGAGGGACCAAACAGGCTGGTTAGTGAGAGGCTGCCTTGACCCCAGACTCACGCCCGCTCCCCGCTCACGCCCGCTCCCCGCTCGGTTCCAGGGTGGCCAGGCTCCTGAGGATGTTCAGGAAGAAGGCTCTGCAGGTGGCCCCAGAGCCTGAGGGAAGCAGCTGCCATCTTCCCCGGGAGCAGAGCGGCCCCTCCGTCCCCACTGGCAGGGAAGGAGCTCCCGGCCAGGCCAGGAGGTGGAAGTGCCCAGTCTTCTGGCGGAGAAAACCCGCTCCCAGCGCAGGCGCCGAGGTGGGAGAGGCCAGGTCGAAATGGAGCTGGGCCAGGCTGCGGCTGGGCAGGCAGGACCCAGCGCAGGAGGGGAGCCGGGCAGAGTGACTCTGGGACATGTTGTGTGGGCAGCAGCAGCCCCAGGAGCCCAGCCCTGATTCCCAGCAGGAGGCATCGCCCGGCCCCGTCAGTGAGGACCTTCCAGCCTCCCCAGGGCAGGAGGTGGAGGATCCCTGTCCCACCACCAGCAGCTCGGCCCGCTCCCCATGGGACAGCAGCAGTGCCTGGGACTCGGGCAGCAGCGAGGCCGATGGGCACCGCAGCTTTGTTCCAGGTGAGGAGTCAGGCTGGGCTCAGGGAGCGGTGAGGGCGGGGCTGTGAACACCCTGGGCCCAGGCCCTCGATCAGTGCTATGGGGGCGGATCCCCAGCCCAGGGGTCTGGCCTGAGCCACGTGAACCCCACTGACACTAGATGCTGCCACTTTGGTCCTCGGTGCTCCAGTTGGGAGGAGGCACCTCCCAGGGAGTCCAGGACAGCGTGGGGGGGTCTCTTTGCTATGGGCTCCTGAAGGAGTTGGGGACTGAAGGCATCACTGAGACGGGGGAGTGTGGGGCCCGATCTGCCCTGGGTCCCGGAGGTGGGAAGGGGACACATTGCCCCAGCGTGCCCCTGTCCTTCCCCCGAGTGGCAGCAGGTGTCACCCTGTCCCCTTCTCTCCCTGGTGCAGGGACCGCCAGGGACTCAGGGGACGAGGAGGAGGAATGGGTGGACGTGGCCACAGAGGAGGCTGCTCTCAGTAACAGCCGAGAGCAGCTCCAAGACGGAGAAAAGGTACAAACGTTCCCCAGCTGTG
>NW_027058972.1:0-2000 GCF_011386835.1 Chrysemys picta bellii | reverse complement strand
ACCCGGCCCTAGTGCGGAGCAGAAGGGCCCAGCGCTGCCCCACAGACCCTCTGGCTCTCCGAGCCCGCTCTTACCCATCACCGCAGCACGTCTGGCCCATGCTGAACGCTGCTGCTCTGTGCAGAGAGGCTGGCACTTCTCGCTCCTGCCGTACGAGGGGCAGGTGCTGCTACCGACTGCTCCCCCTAACCCCCGCCCTGCTGCGCTCTGGGATGCTGCCCTGCTGTGGAGCTCTCAGGTGTCTTGAACTGGAATTTGTTTGGAGAGAAACTGCTAAGGAGCCTTATCAGCCCCGAGCAGAGAGTACCTGGGAGCCTGCCTGGGTCGGGCGGGTCTGGTACAGCCTCCCGCCAGATAAGGCTCTTCCCTGGACCTGCCACCCATTGGAATCTGGAACGATTCCCTCCGAGGTAACACCCGGGGCAGCCAGGGCAGGGCAGGGTACGGCCTGCTCCCCTGGAGCGTTAGGGCTTTTAGGAGTCAGAGGTGCCAGCGGAGCAGGTTGTACGTTAAAGCAGCGAAGGCAGTTGTGGGGGGCAGAGGAATTGGGTGCTTTGCCATTGCACTTGATCAGCTCAATTTGAAAATTCTTTCAAAGGAAATCCAGATGTATACATCTGACTGGGGTACATGTACACACATACACACGCACACTCACATGTGCACACACTCATGTGCACATACACGTACACGCATACATACACACATGTACACATACACAGATGTGCAGATGTACACATACACGCACACACGCTGTCCCTGGAGCGCCCCAGGATGCGACTGATGGGGTGGCTGGCTATTATGGAGGCAGAAGGGGGTTGGGAGAAAATAATCAAGAAGAACTTTTGCTGAAAATGCAAACCTAAGCTGGAAATCTGTGCAGGGCTGGGTCAGCGAAAATGATCTTTTGAGCTGTTCTTATTAACCGTGGTCCTGTACTTCCTGGTTTGCGTCGGACCCAGGCAGGAGACTGGGCTGCTCTCAGCTGTAGAAGCCATTGGAATGAGCCAGGTCGGAATGAGCCAGGCCCTCAGAGCCTTCTGCCACCAATCGCCCCAGCAGTCACTGATCCACACCAAACCACGTCCTTCCAGTCAGGCAGTTTCATATGCACACGTCAAACCCTTGGTTTGCCACTCAGACACCATGGTGATGGGCACAGTAAGGCCCGAGAGACGCTAAACAGGCAGACAGACAAGGAAATAGTGGCCCTGCCTACAGGTGTGTGTGTGGTGCAAAGGGATGAACACCAGTTGCTGGCTGAAGGCACAACCTTAATTCCCACATCTACTTTCTGTCAGTTATCGTTCGCTTGGCAGCCTGAGCTCCGATTTCTAACGCAGCGTTTTGCTCTGGCCTATTGTGGTTCTCAAGTCCGGGGGCACCTTGGCCTCTGGTATCAGGAGCGCTGCTAAGGAGGCTGCTTTTCAAAGGTCCTTAAGTAGAGTTGTCAACTTTCTCCTTGCACAAAACCAAACGCCCTTGACCGAACCCCTTTCATGCCCTTCCCCAAGGCCCCACCCCCACTCACTCCAGCCCAGCCCACATCTCTCAGTCATTCGCTCTCACACCCTCACTCACTTTCACTGGGCTGGAGCTGGGGGTTGGAGTGCAGGGAGGGGTGAGGGCTCCGGTGGGGATGCGGGCTCTGGGATTGGGCTGGAGATTAGGGGGTTGGGGTGCCAGAGGGGGATCCGGGTTGGGACAGAGGGTTGGGGTGCGGACTCTGGGAGGGAGTTTGGGTGCGGGAGGGGGCTCAGGGCTGGGGTAGGGGATTGGGGTGGGGGTGGGGGGTCTCGGAGGGATTAGGGTACGGGAGGGGGTTCCGACCTGGGGCAGGGGGTTGGGGTGCCGGGTGTGAGGTCTGGGAGGGAATTTGGGTGTGGGAGGGGGTTCCGACCTGGGGCAGGGTTTCTGGGTGCGAGCTCCGGCCAGGCGGCGCTTACCTCAGCCAGCTCCTGGTCAATGGCACACCGGTGCTAATGCAGGCTCCTGACCCC
>NW_027058971.1:0-2000 GCF_011386835.1 Chrysemys picta bellii | reverse complement strand
TGGTCTCCCTCCGCTGGCAGGCTCTGAGCAAGGCCTGCCCAGAGAACATGGATGACGAGCTCTGGATCCTGCTGACAGCACCCCCCAGCACAGACAAACTCCAGCACATCTTGGAGGTGAGCAGAATGGGGAGGGGCCGCAGGGGTTTTACCTTAGCCCTGGGGACTCCTAGAAAGAAGAGACTGGAAAATCCATGTTTCTATTGGATCCTTCCGAGTATGCATTGGTGATATAAACTCACTGGGTGACCTTGGGGTAACTCACTTCCCCCTTACGGCATGTGAAAGTGAAATGAATTATATTAAAGAAATAGAATGAATTAAAGAATGCTGTATGTACCTTTAAGTAGAAATGAGAAATGCTGCAAGCCAGGGGGGCAGGAAAGCAGACATTAACTGCTTAACTTGCCACTTAAGGGCAATTGGTGAAGCATTAGTCTTAGATCGATAAGAGTTAACAAGGAAGCAGGTTATGCATATTATGCTCCATGCATATTTTACAATTTTGCTCTCTCTGTCCCTTTGTTTAGTTCGCACCCTTTTATCTGTATAAATAAGACTGTTTGAATCTTGCATGGAAGCTCACATTATCTGAATGTATTAGCAGAGCGCTGTGCTAATAAAACAGAGTGGTCTGACAAACTATGAGTCCTGAGTCTAACTTTGACAATTTGGAGGTTCCACCGAGATGGCAACCGTCTTCACTGGGGCTGTGTGATTCCTGACCGTTTTTGTAGGACGACCGTGGTAGCCGGCACCTGGGCATTTGGCCCGAGCGGTCCTCCTCCTGAACGGAAGGGTGCACGACCACAGTGAGGTCTACGCCATCGAACCTGTTGGTTCCCACTCTGTTCTGGTAGGGATCCCGGGATCTGACATCAGGAATCTGGTCAGGTAATTATTTCTGTGTTTTGTCCGGACTGAGGACTGTCCTGTCTCTGTGTCTATCCGTCCTCCTGTGGAGTGTTTGAGTCTGGGTGCCATCTCCGTCCGGGGATCGGCCGACCAAGGGGTTCCTGTCCCCACGGTCTGAGTGAGTGAAATCTGCACAATCGCAGCCGCACCGCACCTTGGGTAAAACCCTTGGTGTGAAAGCAAGGGCGACTGAGGCAGTAGCCTGTGGGCTCCTTTTGTGTGTTGCACCGGGCATCGCTCTGACGAACCCGAATTTCCTTCTTGTGTGATTGGTGTGTGTAAAGTCCTCCTGTATTGGTAACCAGACGTCTAAGTCGGGACAGTTCCCTAAAGGAACGCCGGCTCAGTTTTAGGAAGGGTCCGGACTCCTGTAAATTTCTGGAAAAATGGTCTAGGCTAACTCAGGGAGATCCCAAAACTCAGTGGCCACTGTTAAAACCTTGGAACAAGGATCGAGTGGACATCTTAAAAAAAACAAACTCGGTCAGCCTAAAACTAAATTGGCTAAAGGAGAGGTTAATTGTTTCATGCAGTGGTGGGAAGAGGCAAATCGTAGGTGGACAAAATCAAAACTCACCTCTCTCAAATATTCAAATAATAAATTAAAAGCTTTATTAAAAGCCTCCTCTCCCACCACCAGACTGAGCGCGCCCCTTCACCCTGTTCTCTGACAAAAAAAAAAAAAAACAACAACCCCGGATCGATCCCAACTCCCTTCATACTCCCCTCTCATTGTAAAAAGGATAAAATGCCCCTTGTTCTGTTCCCCTTCGTTGTCTGCCTCAGAAACTGATTCTTTAGTGTTCCATTACCAATTCAGCAAGGAGGGTGGGCTCCTCAACTAGCCCCCACCCTTCCTGGGCCCTTTCCTTAAGCATTTCTTTCAAAATTGTGAAATGACCACAATATCACTCACAAAAATGGTTCATTGGAAAAAGCAGGATTGGGCCCAGACAAGCAGGCAAGCAACAGATAAAGAAACTAAAAAAAAAAAAAAAACCAGGTTGGAAGCCCTAAGGGCATAGTGTCAGGAGTAAGTGCAAGTATGAACCCCTGGAACAATACTTAAAATGGTGAAATCTGAGT
>NW_027058970.1:0-2000 GCF_011386835.1 Chrysemys picta bellii | reverse complement strand
GGACAATTGAGTCAAATTTGCTAAAAGAACATAGGGGGGGTTCTATTGGAACTTAACTGCCCCAAATGTATAAAGGTAATGTAATCTATGTACAGCTATGTAAAAACAAAGCAGTGTAAGAGGGATGTTAAGGGAGAGAAAATGTGTATGTATCTGTCTGTCTGTGGGAATATGTGAGGTTTGTAAAACTCCTGTTTTGTAAGTTTAAGATAAATTGGTTTTGTTTTGTTTATAATGCCACTAAAAATCCATTTGACTCTTTAATTCAAAGCTGCAAAACTGACAGACCTTTTTGCCAGACACAGGTAATCAGTGTTGGTTGACTTTGAGATTTGGTATTTAACCCTTAAGGGGTAACTTGATTCTTTACAAAATTTAAATGTTCTCAAATAAAGTCATGACTGCAGCAGGACAGTCAAAATCAGAAAAATAGGGAGAGATTCTGGATTCTGTTTTTGTAACAAAATAGCAAATGAAAGCTGTAGGAAAAGAATAAAATCAGTGTTCCCTCTGAAGCAACAGCAGGGGTGAGGTGCACAAAACAAAAAAGAAGAAATGTTAGAAACACTGAGCCTTAAAATGGCTCTGTGTAATCAGACTGTCACTTTGATAAGGGTAAATAAAACTCTGTAAGAACAAAAGAAACAGTTACACCTTATGTAAAAATTAATATGGCTACTGTTTTAAAAGTTAAAGTATAGAAGGAATGTGCAGACATGTGCAGTGTATATTATAGAGGGGGTAAAAGAAATGCAAACGAAACATGCTACTTAATTAAAATCCTATTCGGGCTCCAAAGGAGCCACAATAGACTGTTCTTTTTCAGATCTATGTGTGTTTTGGAAGCAAGAGTTAAAAGTAATCAAAACTCTGGTAAAAGTTAATTGTGTTCCTTTTAAGACAGTCTCTGAGCTCTGCTAATGGTTTTGAATCCAAAAGCCAAGCCAGTGTGGATGCAAATTATCTAACTGATAAAGGAAATGAGAGAACTGCCAGCACAAAGAAGTTGCAGATAAAGAACATACCTGGTCAGCAAACAAATTGCCTAAATAAAAGGCACGGTATAACAAGATACCTTTAATTAAAATAAATTTAATGTTACTACGTACCCCTGTAACAATGTATAGTGTGTATGATTTTTGAAAAAAAAAAAATCCTTTATGGTAATGATGCTTTTCAGCTGTTACCTGTGAACAAACTTAAAGCTTAATACAGCAGGAAAGACATTGTAACCTTGGTCTGCTGTAAAGGGAAAACTGAGGTACACCACCTCATGGATTTAATGACTGAACAGTGGGATAATTTCCCCATAACTCTTAAAAGATAGAAGCCATTAAAACCTGGCCTGCCTATAGAACAAAAACACAGGAAAATATGGAGGTAATTCCTCTTGTTTTGCCTGCAATCAGCAAGGGTATTTGTAAAAGAAAGGAATATTTTAAGCAATAATGAATGCCACCCCAAAAAGGGTAGAAAAAATATTATTTTTGTCTTTCAGGAAAAGCTAATATCAGCTACAGGACAACCTAATAAGAAACAAATAAAAGTGGGTATGCTTATCCATGCCTGTTGCTCCAAAGCCCTGTAGTAAAGACATCTCACTAGGATCCTATATGTGGGATAAAATGAATAATGAGACCAAAGTACTGTATAATGGGCTATGTGTATGTGTTAATTCTTGGGGGGGAAAGTGTTTTAAAAGAATGGAAGTGTTAGCAACCGTCCAATAGACAAATGTAAATGTAATGTAAGTACTGTGTTTACAAAAGATAAAAAGGTAATATAGTTCCTAAAACAAACAAAAGGGCAATGTGGGAAACTGAACCATTCATATTATACATGCAAATGGCAGCATGTTAAGAATTGCCACTGCAGAAAGACTTAACAGCTTACCATTGGTATAGTGTATTTTCTGAATGGTCTCCCACAACTACTGGCGTACTAATGTTACTAACCCTAATTGGTTTTGATTTTAAATTGTATGTGTTTAATTGTAACAT
>NW_027058969.1:0-2000 GCF_011386835.1 Chrysemys picta bellii | reverse complement strand
AACATGAAATAAACTTCATGTAACATGGCAGAATTTCTAAGGAACATATAGAGACTAACAGTTAAAAGTAAATGTTTGCTTTAGAGCAATGATGTCACATCACCATACTATTTTATTATAGGAAAGTACCTCCACTTTTACTGCAGAAATGTAAATGTTTAGTATTTGCCACTGCATAATATAGTTGTCTTAGGACCCATAGAGGGGACAAATGGAAGTGTTTGTTGTGCCCTTTGAGATCTTGAAGTGGATTGTTGCCAGTGATTTCTCCTGTGGTCCTAGTACACACACTACTCCCATTGACTTTAGACCATCATCTGCATGTTGGAATGACAGGAAGCATCTTTAGGGCCTTAGCTGTATATCTGGCTTGCTAGGTTTCACCAAACCTATACCAGGAACCCCCTGAGCTGATCAGCAATCGTGACCAGATGGCTATAACTGGCTTGCTAGTGAAACTAACTATTGGAAAACAACTCCCAGTTAGGAGACATGGGGATGTAACAGCTTCAAAGTAACTGGTGGCTTGTCTGTATCAAAAAATAACCAAATAGCCGAGACCAAGGCCTCTCTAGCCCTTTTTATGATTCGTTTAATGACGATCCAGGAATCTTAGAAAAGCCTTTCTTTAACTGACACGTGTAATTATGAAAATTACAATGGCTGTGGCATGTGTAAGGCTGCAACAGATTCACTTAAAATAAACACCTGCTATCTCTCCGAAGGGTCTGGCTCTTATCAATGGAACCCAAATGATCTCCTCTCTGGGATGTGAAGCAGTGGAACGAGCCAGCGCTATTGCTAGGCAAGCGGACATAGTTGCTGCACTAACACTTGAAGTCCTGAAGGGTACAACTAGAGCCTTTGACACTGGTTGGTATTGAATTTGCTGTGTTCACTTTCTCTTAGCTGTTGGGGAGGGAAAAGCAAAAGTGTAATGCTCTTTTATTTCTTAACAGATATTCATGCAGTGCGTGCCCATCGGGGGCAAATTGAAGTGGCATTCCGATTTAGGTCACTTTTAGACTCTGACCATCATCCATCAGAAATAGCAGGTGAAACATCTTTGCTTCCTGCCATGCAAGTCACCTATTTGATTTCCAGGACAGAGAGGGAATTAAAACAGTGATGTGTGGCCTTTTCTATAAGAACCTTTCTTTTGTTTTGCAGAGAGTCACAGATTTTGTGACAGAGTTCAGGATGCATATACGCTGCGCTGTTGCCCTCAGGTAAAATGAGTTTCCCACTCGGGGGATAGGCTAGTGGCAGTGAAATCCCAATCCCAGTGTAATGTCAGTTAAGTGTTGGTGGTCTCCTTTAAAATAATGCAATTACATTATTTCCCACTCAGCTCAAAATAGGGCTTAAGTGAGACATAAGTAATTCCTGGATCTTGTACACAGGAGTGATTTTTAACTTTCAATGAACTCAATTCCTATTAACACAAGCAAAACTATTGAAATTGGTGGGAGCTTTGCATGTGTAAAAACTAAAGAACTGGGGTTTCCTAAGTTTAGTTATAATTCCTTAATAATACCTAATATACATTGACCAATTAGCTAAGCTTTGAGTACTTTCTTGATCAGATAGAGGTTGTACCTGTGGCTGAAGGACAAGGGGATGCCAACCCAAACACACACAGAATTATAGATTTATGTTGTCATCATCATATTATAATGTCATAATAATAGTAAGTCAAATCTTTAATGAGTACAGTATATCTAGCATTCCACAATAGCAATTTTCCTGGTTATCACATCAAATCAAAGTCTGTATCCCTGAGTGAGTGCCAAGTCTGGGAGTGGGGTCAAGGCAGAAGCGTGTGCTCAGAAAGTAGAATTGGATGGATCTGTGTCTTGAACTACAAATAGACACGACCTGTGACTAATTGCTATTGTTTCTTTTAGGTTCACGGTGTGGCGAATGACACGATAGCTTTTGTAAAGGACATAATCACAACTGAAATTAACAGTGCAACAGACAATCCTGTATCTTTTTGA
>NW_027058968.1:0-2000 GCF_011386835.1 Chrysemys picta bellii | reverse complement strand
CCACAGCATACCCTGAGCCTGATTCAAATATATTTGGCAAGCTGACTGTGTTGACTTCAACACAATACTAATTCTGCCAAGGGACTGTGTAAAATTGTCACTCACCAGATCTGCTCCCAGTTTGTATTCAGTGATACCTGCTTACAGGTATAGGGATTCTTTTAAACTGGGCTTCTCTTCTGTGGCGATGACAGCTGGATTTTGTTCTTCCTTGTGCATTTTCAGAAGAATCTTTTTACTAAGTTCTAATCAGTTACATCTTTGCAGCCCCAGTGAAGGTAACAGTATTACACAAATGTCACTGAGGGCATAGCTTGGCTTCTAGGACCTTTATTGGAGGTGATGACAGGTGAGAAGGAAAGAGACCAGCTTGACTCATCAATCCTAATTTGATTTGTAGGGCTGGCAGCTAGAAAAACAGTTTTACTTGTAAACAGAGCATACTTGAGCTGAAAATCATTCAGAGTCAATAAACACAGAACATCACTGTGCCACTTTTGTAGCATCACTGTTCAGAGCAAAACTGCATTTAAAATTTTTTTGAACTAGTATTTGAGACATTCACCAATTGCCTGTATAACTGTTATTTACCAAAGCTGTCAGAGTGATGTTTAAGGAAAACCTGACTGTGGGAGAGCACAGGTGTTACACTTAAGTCCACACCCACAACTGGTATAACATCTGCTTGCAGTGAAGAATGTCTAGTGACAGGCATGTCATTAAATTATGACACAAATTTATTTTGTTGGCTTTTCTGGCTTGAATAAAATTAGGACAAAGAAATATGACACTTTGCTGGGGCTCATGTATTTTTTGAAGTAAATAGAAAACTCAAGGCTCTGATAGATCAGAGGTTCATAATAAGGGTTAACTATTCATGTTTGTGGTGGCTTTCAAATATTTACAGGCTGCTCCAAATGTGACTGGCCTCATTAATGATAAAGAGCTAGTTCTCTGAAAGGCTGTCCTTGACCCAGCTGTAATTGCCTTTTATAAACAACATTACAGCTATGTAGACTTGTAAACTATTCACTTACTTGCATACGTTATCTTATTAACAAAGTTGAGACCTTTTCACTCTGCAGATACTGAATATCTGATCAGTCAAATTAGCGGTAGAGCCCTAGTGATAGCAAGTATTGGAGGGAAGAAAACCACATGCTATGCATGTGATGGCTTAGACTGCTGGCTGTATTGCCCTCTCCTCTACATACTGTAGTCTATGTGAGGGGAGGACATGGAGTGTGTATGTGTGTATTTTTTATATGGAGAAGCCACACAAAGGTCTTGAAGTTCCGGATGGAGGTATGATAGGATATAAGATGTAAGCAGAGTCAGGATGAGCTCTACCCTGACATCTGGTGGTGAATTATGGCGAGTGTGGAAAAGAACTCCAGGGGCTGATCTTGTTTGCATAGGCACACCCACTCGCCTGGCATGAAACAACAGCAACTCAAAGTGGTTACTTTGGCTGGTGTGGGATCCCCAGTTTCTCTGTTATTGGGGCAGGAAGAATAAAGTTTTGTTACCCTGATTCTGTGAATCAAGGCCAGTGGAACTGTTGTATGACAGAAGGACTGAGGGAGTCCTTCACCATTACCTAAGTAGCACTTGCTTGACAAGGGGCATGGGTTACAAAACCCAGTGAATGGAGAGAGGATGGGGACAGGTATTTGTACCTGATGGGATGGGCCCCTCTCTGAGGGGTTGAAACACCAATTGCACTATCCCCTCTCTCCACTGTTGAATATCAGAGCTAAATTTGATTCCATTAGAAGTCTAATTACTGACTGCTGAGCTGAATTCACTTTGGGCCAATGGTGCACTAGCACTGGGGCTCCCCTACTACTATGAGCTGAAATTGCTAAGAGCTGAAATCACAGAAGAGCTGAGATCACTGAGGCTGTGTTAGCTAGTGGGGGAGCCTGAAGCTATATTGCTAAGCGGCTGGTGGAGCAGCGAGCAGAGTGGAGCCTTGCAAGCGGAGCGGAGTGGCTGGA
>NW_027058967.1:0-2000 GCF_011386835.1 Chrysemys picta bellii | reverse complement strand
ATCGGCTTTGCAGAGGCAGAGAATAACTGGTGCTAATTATGGGGACCATGCAAGGGCATGAATCGAGTCTTTCCAATCAGAAATGTGTATGTCACGCAGCGTGATGGCTTTATCACTTATTAAACTGCCTCACACACACTACGTAGGGCAGTGAGGGGAGCTTTGTGCCATCTACAGCATGTCTGGACCCAGCATCCTTTAAATGAGAGACAGGAATCACAACTAAAGCCGGCGTTTCCCTCCTGCTGGGTAAGCTGCCAGAACCATGTTCCCAGGCTGAGCGCAGACCGACTGCCTGGGCTGACGTGGGCCGCGACTGATCGCTGCCTGTCAGTGTATATATGATTTTTCCACCTCGCTCAGTAGCCCGTGATCACTGTGCTCATGCCTCAGGGTCTGGCTTAGTGTGACTCAGCGGCTCAATGCTGCAGCGAGAGGCACTCTAGTTAGACCAGCTGCAACGCATGCGTGTAACTACGCGCTGGACGTGTTTCTGAGATGGAGGGTTTGAATTATGTCCCCTTCTCAGACAATCTCCCTCTCCTCCATTGAAACCGGCTTCTCTCCTGTTATTTCATGATGGGGAATGGACGGCTGCTCGGGTTGGTAACAGAGAGAGCACCTGGCGTCTTGTGGCTGCCAATTCAGATTTAGCAGTGGTCAAGAGCTGCTACCACCTGACAGCTGTGTGTTGGCCAGGGGTAGGCAGCAGGTGGCCTCAGTCCACTCCATCAGAGACAGGTAGCCACAAAGCTGTTCTCACATTTGGCTCATTGTTGGCAGCCTTTGGTGGAGAGGCCACGGATTGAATGGGTCCTTGAGCCTGATCTCCCCTCTCACTCGTAGAGGTGGGCAGTGTGGGGGAAACCCGCCCAGGCTCTGCTGATCCCATATTTATGCTGTGGCTAAGCCATATGTCAGTCGGCAAGGCCAGCTCCTTGCACCAGCATTGAAAACCAGACTGACTGAGCCATCCTTGTTTTCACAGGGTCTAGAGGGGCAGCAGCCCGGCAGCTAATCTCAGAGTAAACTGGCTGCAGGGAGCTTCTCTGACTCTAGCCAAATGCAGAAGTTCCTTAAGTAGAACTGCAGAGCTCAGCTTTCCGAGTCTCTCCCCACATGCTTCTAGGGAGATGACTGGCAATTCGAGTCCAGGAGTAGGGCTCTCAGGCTGTTATAACAGACAAGGCAACGGAGCCTGCTAGAGGAAGGGTAGCGAGGAGACACTTTCATTGCAGGGGTATAATGCTGGTCTCGTTAGCTCCAACTTTACTCTTTGAGACGCCACTGACTTCAGTGTCCACGTGTCAGCACGTGGCTTAGTGTCGCCCAGAGCGTAGCTACTACAGTGATAGGTGCTCCACTGACTTCAATGGCGTCCCACCTGCCTTAGAATCATAGACTATCAGGGCTGGAAGGGACCTCAGGAGGTATCTAGTCCAACCCCCTGCTCAAAGCAGGACCAATCCCAACTAAATCATCCCAGCCAGGGCTTTGTCAAGCCGGGCCTTAAAAACCTCTAAGGAAGGAGATTCCACCACCTCCCTAGGTAACCCATTCCAGTGCTTCACCACCCTCCTAGTGAAACAAGGGTGTGAGAGGAGAATTGAGATGGCGACTATAAATCCAGGTTCAAAGTGCGCAGGATTTACACTGATGTCACAGAGAGCAGACGCTGGCCTCCACTCCAGACGACATGCTTCTTTTGCAATTGGAAAAGCACTTCAATCTGTTAGGGCCACCAAAATACTCAAATCCGCCAGCAGGTGGCACTAGGGAGCTGCTTTCAAAGCCGTCTCTAGGCAGCAGTGTCATGTAGACACACTGCACTGCTCAGAGTCTATCCGGAGCCTGCTCTGTGGGCGTCAGTGGCAGAAGGTCAGTTGGGGGCAGGAATCGGGCTCTTCCCAGGGCAGGAGAGTATTTAATTAAAATAGCTGCAGTGTCATTCTGGAGCCAGCTCTCAAAGCCCCCGCAGGCCTGGTCGCCCTAATCCATCG
>NW_027058966.1:0-2000 GCF_011386835.1 Chrysemys picta bellii | reverse complement strand
TTTGCATTTGGACATAGGACTAGAAAGGGCCCCCTGGGCCATCAAGTCCTGTTCCTGCTATCGCAGGCTGTCACAGAATCCACTGCATCCCCTGGGGTCACAGCTTCCAGCAAAATCACTCCCCTGCTCTCATGCCTGTGGTCCAGGCCTTGAATCTGGTGGCCCCCACGAAGGGGGATTTGAGTACTGATGGCATGGAGGCTGGCAATGCCCGCAGCCACTTACACTCCTGAAGGAAGAGGTCTAGCATTGTTCTGCTTGGCGGAGGAGGGGAGAGAAGACGCTGTCAGCTCAGGCAGGTGAGATGGGGAGGAACTGCAGAGGAGAAGGCTCTTGCACCAGCAGTTGCATGCTGGTGAAAAGGGGAGCAGAGGGGCTAGTGAAATACAGGGAGGGGGTCTAGGATGGCATAGCTAGGAGGGCCCATGACACTGCACTGTAGCGCTGATCTCTTCCCTCGCCTGGGGACAGGCTTTCCCCAAGCCATTTGGTAGCTCCTTTCTTTGGCCCTATTAGCTGCCTAAAGGACGTTGGTGGTTCTCTGGTGCCCTCTAGTGATGGCTGTTATGTGGCACGTCTAACTGCAGCTGCCCTAGATCAGCAGGTAGAGGCGCTGGGCTGGGCTGGACTGTAGGGCGCCAGGCCCGTGGACGTGCTGGGCATTAGCAATGCTGGAGGGGTCCTTGGTCCTGAGCACATGTGCTGGGCCTGGCAGGGGGCTGAGCCATCGGGAGCTGCTCCCAGAGCCACCTCCACAGCTTGGTGGGGGCACGCTGGGTCCCAGGGCTGAGAGGCTGGAGCGGCGTCAGGACCCCCAGGATGCTCCATGTGGCAGAGAGCAGCATTGCCAGGCGCTGCACGGACTCTGCTGGCTCCTCCCTCAGAGGGGCCTTTCCTCAGTGCGGGCGGCAGCCGCTCTGTCTAGCTGGCAGGTTGCTGACGTCACTGCTCCACGGGCTGCTGCCCTGCTCAGGGCAAAGCTTTTCATCTGCGAGTCCCGCTGGAGCACTCTGCTGGGATTTACTGCCTGCTCCCTGGCATGGTAATTACGGCTGGGCACGGCAGTGCCGGAGATAGCAGCCGCTCATCAACTTGGTGCATTGCAGCCTGGCAGGAACAGCAGCCCTCCGTGCCTGTACTGCCTACCCCAGTGTGTGGGGAGGGGCACCCATTGTCTTCCTCGCTGGCCAGGGGACTCCTATATGAATGGCCCCTGTGTCCTACCCCAGAGCTGGCTGCATCTCAGCACAGGGTGACGGATCCCTGTATAAATGGCCCCGGTGCCCCAGCCCAGAGTTGATCAGGTCTCAGCGCCAGGCGAGGGCTCGCTGCCTAGCGTGTTTAAGCGTCGTATCCTGCAGGCAGAGGGGTGCAATAAGCACACACATTCCCATTGTCCTTTCTTTTCCAGCTGCAACTGCAACTCCTCCGTGCCACGGCCCGTGAAGGTGGTGGCTGTGGGGGGGCAGAGTTACCTCAGTGCCATCCTCCGTTTCTTTGTGAAGCAGCTGGCGAACAAGACCCCAGACTGGCTTAGCTACATGCGGTTCCTCATCGTCCCGCTGGGTAGGTGCCTCTGTCCAGACCCCACCCAGCTGGCGCGAGTCCTACTTGACCCCCCTGCAGCCAGAGTGAGGCTGTCGGTGCAGGCCTTGTTCTAGCCTCTCCCTGTTAGTGTGGCTAAGCCGCGGGTGCGGGGTCTGACGCTGACATCCAGGGGTGCACAGAGGGGGGGGCTGAGCAAAGCACATCTGGGTCTGTAGCGGGTGCCCGCTGGGTGGTGGCCGCCTCCTGCTGGGGATACCAACACAGCAGCTGGGAAAGGTCTCTGCGTTGCTATGGAGCTGCGTAAAGGCCCGTCAGGATGGGTGGGAGTCTCGGGTATGGCATCCACAGGACAGCTAGACCATCGCTCCTGTAACAGCATCCCTGGGGCTGTAGGGGGCGCTGCCCATGCCCCTCGGAAGCACCTGGCTGAAGGACTCCTCCTGCGGGCGCTG
>NW_027058965.1:0-2000 GCF_011386835.1 Chrysemys picta bellii | reverse complement strand
AGGGGTGTCTATGTTAATCCCGGCTGAAATAAATGGCCATGCCCTTGCTAGGGCAGCGCTTACAGTGCACCCCTCGGGGACCTGGCTCCATTTTGAACTCTTTTTGGCCAGGACTGTGGCCCCTGGCGACTCTGCCCACTTTAAGCCTGGCCTGAGCTGGGCCCACAGAACAGCTGCAGTGTCAGCAGTGTGTCCCCCTCTGGGCTGCTGGGCTGCAGTGCAGGGGGCAGCATGCCTGGCGTGGGGCACACAGCAGCTCTGTGCCCTGGGCCCCTCTCACCTGGCGCTCATCTGAGGGGGGCAGAGCCCTGCCGGAGGCTGCCCAGCTGCTGTCTCTGTGTGGGTGAGCGGGCACTGCCCTCCGGCTGGTGGTAGTGACTGTGGACGGGGGGAGCTGGGACAGAGGGGGTTACTCTGAGCAGCAGTCCCCTTGCAGCGGTGCAGCGCGGGGAGAGAGGAGGCAGCTCCTTCCCCACCACAGGGAGCGCTCCAGCCGGCCCTGACCCGCCCGGGACCCGGGAGCCAGGACATCGGAGCCGCAATCTTTGAATGGTTTTTACCATGCAGCTGGGTCCCAGCTGTGTGCTAATCGGGCCGGCTGCAGAGACGGAGACAGTGGCCGGGCCGGGGGAGAGGTGAATGGTGGGCTTCACCCCATCTCCAGAGACTTGGGCCCACCCCCCCCATGCTGAGCCTCTTTGAACATCCAGCCATGTCCTGCGGTGCCTACCTGGGAGCTGAGCTCTTCTGAAAATCTGGCCCAGTAGTTGAGCCCTCTGAAAACTCTGGCCTTAGCGTCTAAGGGTAACATTTTCAAGAGTGGCTAAGTCACTTAAGTGCCTAAATCCCAGTGACTTCTAGTGGGATTTAGGCACTTGTGAAACTCTCTCCTGGTCTCATGTCCAGTGGTTTCTGTCCCCTGCAGGGTTCCAGTCCAGCTCTCTCGTGCTTCTGTCTGCGCTGTCCATGATGGCACTCCTTTGCGTAGCCCCGTGCAGGGCAACGGGGCCCTGGCCCACAAGAAGGTCGAGAGCGGTAAGTAGAGAACCCGTCGGAGGGCTTCTATCATCTGCCATATCCGAGATCAGGGCATCGTGGGCCTGATTCTGCTCCTCTCCCCCATGCCGGGGTCACCCCTAGATCCACTTATCCACTGAATGCACCTTCCAGCCCCCCCGCCAGCGCTGGGCCCAAAGAAACGCTGAGTTCTCCGAAGGGATCGCAAGGCCAGCCTGCGCTAGTGAGCCCACTACTCCCATTCGCAGGCCTCCAGCGCCTGGGAATGGGCCAGCCGGGGTGGGGGAGGTGCTGCTCGACTGGCTGTTTGCTTTACACAGCTTCGTTATCCCTTTCTCCGGTAACGGCTGCCAAGCCCCCGGCAGTGACTGAAGAGCGCTGGTGCCAACCGCAGGGCAGCGTGTGGGAACCAGGCACCCCCCCCAAATTGGCTGGGAGTTCTACCCTTCCATCTCACCAACTCCTATACTAGGGCTAGCCCCGGCTAACAGCTGGGGATCTCTCGCTCATGCCTAGAAGCCTTGCCCCCAGAGTCCAGGCAGCAGGGAGAGCCAGTTCCTCCTTGTCAGGGGTTTTCATTCCCTTCTCCCCACACCTCCAGCGGCTCTGGGAGCTGCTCAGGGTCTTGCCCAGGCAGGCCAGGGGCCGAACCAGCTCCAGAGGTGGCCCTGAGCCCCTGCCCCCGCAGAGCTCAGCAGCTCCTCCCCCTCGGCTCAGCTATGGGGGAGGGGCACACAGGGGGATTGTCTGGGGGGTAGGGGAGCTGGGGGGGGCTCAGGCTCGAGGGAGGACCCTGGGGAGGGGAGGGGCAGTATAACCAACAACAACACCCGCTACGCAGAGTTCGACATCTTCAATGTCGAGGATGAGCCCAGCGGGTACCCGCTGAGGCTGGGCAGGTACTCTGGGGACAGTGAGGACTATCTCACCACCTACCACTCCGGCCTGGGGGGCATACACGACAACATGAAGTTCAGCACGAC
>NW_027058964.1:0-2000 GCF_011386835.1 Chrysemys picta bellii | reverse complement strand
CCTTCTCGAGATCTCTCTTTGAGGTCTGAGAGAGTATTTGGGTTCATGTATGTGACCACCAGGAGGAACCTCTTTTGAGTTTTCTCTTTTCTTTTTTATTATTTTACGAGAAAACAGACGTCCCTGTTTAGAAGGTAAGAGCCTCCGAGAGGTTTGAACCTGTTCAGTCTGATGCATCTGGCGCCAGCTGAATTTTAGGCATGGAAAACACTAGCTTAAGGTGGTCGAATTTTATTCCTCACCTGGGATTTTGTCCCTTAGAATCTCTGGGGACATTAAGGTTTGTCCTTTTTCTTTTACCTTTTCCTCCATCCCTCAGTCCTTTCTCTTCATCTCTTACTTCTTTTGTCCTTTCCTCTGTTCCCCTCCCACCACCAGGAGGGGTGTGTGCGTGTCGTGGGGGGTGCGCTACAACTCCCATTGTGGGAGGTCCACCGAAAAATGTGGGGCTGAAATAGTGCTCAGACAGTGATCCCCAGCGGTGACCTGGGCCATCCTTTGGGCTCTCTGGTGAGAACCCTCATCCTCCCGCCCCTCGGTCTCTACCCTGATTGGCTGAGCAGGGGGTTATTGACAGGGAGGAGACTCAGGTCCCTGTTGTTTTCTTTTAAGACCAAGTAAATAGTCATAACCAGTCATATGTTCGACAAATTTTGCTGCTTCTCTGCAGTTCATTATTTTCTCTACCATTCCAGTTCTCCTAAAATACTTGCTGAATAATTACTATGAACACTTGCTGGTCTGCAACTCACTTGACAGCACTTTATTCAGGTCATTCAATGTCTGAAATTCAAGATCCGATGGTTATTTGAAAATCAGGGCTCTTGGGTCCTATTCCCAACTCTGCCACAGAGTGGCTGTGTGACCTAAGACAAGTCAATTCTCCTTTCTCAGCCTTAGTTTCTCCCTCTTTCAAGTAGGGATAACAATCCGCCCCTACCTACCTCCCGGCGGGTGGAGGATGGGGATCTATTGGAGAGTGTCACTAGGAGCAGTGCATAAGATGAGGTGTCCTATCGTGTTTACTCAGATCAGATTATGACATAATAGAATGGATGAAATAGTCTATTTTATTTTTTATTATGTTGCAATTGTTAAGAGCAGCAACTACTTAGCTCAGACTGAAACATCTCATCTAATTTTTGAGATCTAAGTGTCTCCTCTTTGTGTAGCTCAAACCTCCAAAGTGTCTGCCCTGTGGCAGGACATTAGCACTGCAGGGGAGGGGTGGGTGTGGCAGTGACATCACAAAGGCCTTTTGCAGGACCTCAGACTATTGGTCAAAGGTGCTCGGGAGGTGGTGACCTCACAGAGAGATGCTGACATCAGCCAAGCAGGACGGGCGCAGGGCCAGGGAAACCTCAAAGTTCCCTGTAGCTTTGCTTCAGCAAGTCTCCTTCTCGAGGTCTCTCTGAGGACTGAGAGAGTATTTAGTTTCACGTACATGAGCGCCAGGAGGAACCTCTTTTGAGTTTTCTCTTTTCTTTTTCCTGATTTTACTAGAAAACTGACATCCCTGTTTAGAAGGTAAGAGCCTCCAAGAGGTTTGGAACCTGTTCAGTCTGATGCATCTGGCGCCAGCTGAATTCTAGGCATGGAAAACACTAGCTTAAGGTGGTTGAATTTTATTCCTCACCTGGGATTTTGTCCCTTAGAATCACTGGGGACATTAGGGTTTGTCCTTTTTGTTTTACCTTTTCCTCCATCCCTCCCTCCTTTCTCTTCATCTCTTACATCTTCTGTCCTTTCCTCTGTTCCCCTCCCACCACCAGGAGGACTCTGTGTGTGTGTCGTGGGGGGTGCTCTGCAGTGGGAACAGGGACAATTCTCCAACTTTGGGCAGTCGAGAGCCTGGGTGAGATAAGGGGCGTTAAAGCCCTTTGTGAAGGACAAAAGGGGAGTTTCACGGTGTTGAGCACCAAGGAATTCTAAACTTTGCTAAAACATCTAGTCTGCAGAAACCAGAAATGGTCGAGGCCACATTGTAACCATTGTCTTTT
>NW_027058963.1:0-2000 GCF_011386835.1 Chrysemys picta bellii | reverse complement strand
TAGTGAGGATCTCTTAGAAGAAATGGTTGTAGCGGACAGCCTGGGTTTTAGCTATCATGAGTTAATTCAGTTTAAACTAAATGGAAGGGTAAAAAAAAATAGATCTGTGACTAGGGTTTTTTTTTTCAAAAGGGCTAACTTTAAAAAATTAAGGAAATTAGTTAGGGAAGTGGATTGGACTGAAGGACTTGTGGAACAGATGGATCAGACTGAACAGGTTCCAAACCTCTCGGAGGCTCTTACCTTCTAAACAGGGACGTCTGTTTTCTAGTGAAATCAGGAAAAAGAAAGGAGAAAACTCAAAAGAGGTTCCTCCTTGCGCTCATGTACGTGACCCCTAATACTCTCTCAGTCCTCAAAGAGAGACCTCGAGAAGGAGACTTGCTGAAGGAAAGATACAGGGGACTCAGAGGTTTCCCTGGCCCTGTGCCCCTGTCCTGGCTGGCTGATGTCAGCATCCCTCTGTGAGGTCACCACCTCCCCTGCACCTTTGGCCAATAGTCTGAGGTCCTGCAAAAGGCCTTTGTGATGTCACTGTCACACCCACCCCTCCCCTGCAGTGCTAATGTCCTGCCGCAGGCCAGACCCTTTGGAGGTTTGAGCTACTCCCTGTGGATCACCCCGCTCAATGAATGTTCATTCTAGGAAGCAAGCCGGCTAGACAGGAAAACACTCAGAAATGAGTAGACTTTATGGGCAGAAAAGACAGTTAGAGCATCTAATCTGACCCCCTGCATATCACAGGCCTTTCTGCACCATATGGGGCAGGCAGAGCTCTGCCTGGGTGCAGGGGGAATGGGATGGGGGTAGATCAAGGAAACGGGGGAGGGGAATGGGTGTGAGGGAAAGAGCTCCTGTCCCAGATGAAGGAATTTGGGGGCAGAGGAAAGGACCCTGCTCCACACAGAGGGGAGAGGGTTTCTGTGAGTGCCAGGGGGCTCCATTTCCCCTTCCACTAGCTCCCCATTTACAGAGAGCCAGAGCAGTACCTGCAGCAGGGAGCGGGAGTTGCTGGTGGCCTCAGAGGCACAGGCCCTGCAGCGCCTCGGGCACCTGGCGCAAGTGCCGCATGATACGGAGCTAGCGCATCACATTGGCCGTGACGTCCTCCTGCTGCAAGGGAACGAGAACCTGTCTGAGACTCAGACGCCTCCGAGGAATCAGGGGGGATTAACAGCCCCTGGAACCAGCAGCATTTCCACCCAGCCCCTGCCCACCTCTGAGGGATGGATTCCCCTCCTGACCCCCAGGATGGAGTCTTGTTGTCCTTCCTAGTGACCTCCAGTGGCAACCCCCCTCCAGCCCCACCCAGGTTGGGTAGGGAGGGGACTGTAGCGGGGGGGGGGGGGCAGGAGGGATTCTGGCAGCAGTGAAGTGGGATGTGGGGAGGTTGAGACCTTTCCCCAAGTCACCCCCATCCCATTTCCCTTTCCCCAGCCACTAATGCGGAAGCCGCAGGATGGCAGCCCGGGTGAATGGGACGGATCGGCAGCCCCTGCTGACTAGGGTTACCATACGTCCTGTTTTCCCCGGACATGTCCTGCTTTTCGGCAATCAAACCCCCGTCCGGGGGGAATTGCCGAAAAGCCAAACATGTCCGGGAAAATGCCGGCCGGGCACTTCCCCTCCCGCAGCTGCTCTGCTCCGCTCCTCCCCTCTCAGACTTTAAGAGCCGAGCTGCCCGAGCCAGCGGTACTGGCTTCGGGCAGCCCCCCCTGCCTCCAGGCCCCGAGCCACGGGCCAGGCACTTCTCCTCCCCGGCTCCAGCTGAGCTGCTCCACTCCTCCCCTCTCAGACTTTAAGGTTCCAGCTGCACTGGGGAAGCGCCGGCCGGGGGCGCAGGGTCTGGGGGCTGCCCGGCAAACCGTGAAGCCGGTAGCGCTGGGGCAGCCCTTTCCCCATAGCTGGGAGTGGGAGGGAGGAGGGGGCGGAGTTAGGGTGGGGAAGGAGCAGAGTTGGGGCGGGACTAAGGGTGGGGAAATGGGCGGGGCCAGGGCCCG
>NW_027058962.1:0-2000 GCF_011386835.1 Chrysemys picta bellii | reverse complement strand
CCTCCCCCATAGCTGAGCCGAGGGGGAGGAGCTGCTGAGCTCTGCGGGGGCAGGGGCTCAGGGCCACCTCTGGAGCTGGTTCGGCCCCTGGCCTGCCTGGGCAAGACCCTGAGCAGCTCCCAGAGCCGCTGGAGGTGTGGGGAGAAGGGAATGAAAACCCCTGACAAGGAGGAACTGGCTCTCCCTGCTGCCTGGACTCTGGGGGCAAGGCTTCTAGGCATGAGCGAGAGATCCCCAGCTGTTAGCCGGGGCTAGCCCTAGTATAGGAGTTGGTGAGATGGAAGGGTAGAACTCCCAGCCAATTTGGGGGGGGTGCCTGGTTCCCACACGCTGCCCTGCGGTTGGCACCAGCGCTCTTCAGTCACTGCCGGGGGCTTGGCAGCCGTTACCGGAGAAAGGGATAACGAAGCTGTGTAAAGCAAACAGCCAGTCGAGCAGCACCTCCCCCACCCCGGCTGGCCCATTCCCAGGCGCTGGAGGCCTGCGAATGGGAGTAGTGGGCTCACTAGCGCAGGCTGGCCTTGCGATCCCTTCGGAGAACTCAGCGTTTCTTTGGGCCCAGCGCTGACGGGAGGGCTGGAAGGTGCATTCAGTGGATAAGTGGATCTAGGGGTGACCCCGGCATGGGGCAGAGGAGCAGAATCAGGCCCACGATGCCCTGATCTCGGATATGGCAGATGATAGAAGCCCTCCGATGGGTTCTCTACTTACCCCTCTCGACCTTCTTGTGGGCCAGGGCCCCGTTGCCCTGCACGGGGCTACGCAAAGGAGTGCCATCATGGACAGCGCAGACAGAAGCACGAGAGAGCTGGACTGGAACCCTGCAGGGGACAGAAACCACTGGACATGAGACCAGGAGAGAGTTTCACAAGTGCCTAAATCCCACTAGAAGTCACTGGGATTTAGGCACTTAAGTGACTTAGCCACTCTTGAAAATGTTACCCTTAGACGCTAAGGCCAGAGTTTTCAGAGGGCTCAACTACTGGGCCAGATTTTCAGAAGAGCTCAGCTCCCAGGTAGGCACCGCAGGACATGGCTGGATGTTCAAAGAGGCTCAGCATGGGGGGGGGTGGGCCCAAGTCTCTGGAGACGGGGTGAAGCCCACCATTCACCTCTCCCCCGGCCCGGCCACTGTCTCCGTCTCTGCAGCCGGCCCGATTAGCACACAGCTGGGACCCAGCTGCATGGTAAAAACCATTCAAAGATTGCGGCTCCGATGTCCTGGCTCCCGGGTCCCGGGCGGGTCAGGGCCGGCTGGAGCGCTCCCTGTGGTGGGGAAGGAGCTGCCTCCTCTCTCCCCGCGCTGCACCGCTGCAAGGGGACTGCTGCTCAGAGTAACCCCCTCTGTCCCAGCTCCCCCCGTCCACAGTCACTACCACCAGCCGGAGGGCAGTGCCCGCTCACCCACACAGAGACAGCAGCTGGGCAGCCTCCGGCAGGGCTCTGCCCCCCTCAGATGAGCGCCAGGTGAGAGGGGCCCAGGGCACAGAGCTGCTGTGTGCCCCACGCCAGGCATGCTGCCCCCTCACTGCAGCCCAGCAGCCCAGAGGGGGACACGCTGCTGATACTGCAGCTGTTCTGTGGGCCCAGCTCAGGCCAGGCTTAAAGTGGGCAGAGTCGCCAGGGGCCACAGTCCTGGCCAAAAAGAGTTCAAAATGGAGCCAGGTCCCCGAGGGGTGCACTGTAAGCGCTGCCCTAGCAAGGGCATGGCCATTTATTTCAGCCAGGATTAACATAGACACCCCTCCCCCTCCCCACACATGCTTTTCCCAGGCCACCTTCAGCACTCAGCGCAGGGATTCACAATGACCTTGCCGGGATCAGCAGCCCAGAGCAATCCAGACTCTTGGACAGAAACCGGCTCATTCACCCCCCGCCCTCCCCCCCACCCCCAGGTATATCTATCACGGCCCTGGTATTACATCTTGTGTAGCTACAGCCCACATAACGCAGAGCACGGCATATGCAGCCCCCAATGGTAAATAGGTTGAGAACCCTAC
>NW_027058961.1:0-2000 GCF_011386835.1 Chrysemys picta bellii | reverse complement strand
ACAATTATTTTAAAAAAATTAGTCCTTGAGAGCTTCTTCAGACCCTTAGTACCCAGGACCTGCTCCCCACATCACAGTGAGAAATGCTGTCCAGCCCTGCTGGTACATAGGGGATAAGCACAGAACAAACGTACCTTTAGGAGCTGGGTTGTCCATAGGCTCTGTGTGGGTCAGCAGATTACAAACGCACGACAGACCTGTAGTGTAGACAGGTCCCAAGTGTGTCTCGGTTTCCCACCCTGTAAAATGGGGAGAACAAACAAAACCTTGATTAGCTCCATTTGATAGCTGGGGAAACCGAGGCACCCAGCGGTGCAGAGACTCGCTCATGGTCCCAAAGCCAGGAATAGAAAACAGCAGATCTGATAGCCAGGCCTGGGACCTAACCCTGGTTTTCCTGGCCTTGCTGCTCTCAGTTTAGTCACAGCCTCCATGTCTTTTCCCCCATGTCCCTTAACCCCAAGTCACTGCAGAAGAGAGATTTTCTGGTAGCCAGCTGGCTCTCCTGCATGTGGATGTCGTTCCAAAAGACGTGCTCTGGCTCAGTCCCATGCTATGGTTGGCTGAAGGAACCACTTGGTGACATTCTAGGCCCTGAGTTATACAGGAGGGGCGACTAGATGCACATAATGGTCCTTTCTGACCTGAACCTCTATCAATCGCTACATTTTCTGCTGCTAGGAAGAGAACTCTGGACCTATTTTCTCTCATTCCCTTTCAGTCGGAATAATTTCAATCCAGGCCAAAGGATTTCCTTTTCCATTGTGTCTTCAGCACCTTTGCGAGCAACCAGTTACTGTTACCACAGGTTACCAGTTTCAACCTGTTCCAGGGTGAGATGGCCAGGAAAGGGGTTGGAGCTCAACTGCACCTGGTCCAGGTGATGCAGCTCCCTAAGGTGAAGGGAATAAGTGTGGGGGTCACGTGACAAGACGCAGCCTGTGACTAGAACCCAGGCCTGCTGAGAGATAGAAGGGCAGGCTGTGCTCAGCCAGGAGAGAGACCCCAAAGGAAGCAGGCATGGGAGGGGCTTGGAGAGTCCTTCAAAGGTCAGGGACAAGCTGGGAAGGGGCCAGGCTGAGCACTAAGAACAAGGCCCTAGGAGGGAAAGACAGGGCAGTTTAGGAGATGGGGCAGATAGTCCTGTTGGTTTCGGCTCCCAGGACCAGACACCCAGAGATGAAGGTGATTGTCGGGGCTTCTGTCCTTCTTCCCCAGTGTAGATTTGATAGTGGAGAAGACTGATGCCGTAAGGGGGAAGTGAGTTACCCCAAGGTCACCCAGTGAGTTTATATCACAAATGCATACTCGGAAGGATCCAATAGAAACATGGATTTTCCAGTCTCTTCTTTCTAGGAGTCCCCAGGGCTAAGGTCAAACCCCTGCGGCCCCTCCCCATTCTGCTCACCTCCAGGATGTGCTGGAGTTTGTCTGTGCTGGGGGGTGCTGTCAGCAGGATCGAGAGCTCGTCATCCATGTTCTCTGGGCAGGCCTTGCTCAGAGCCTGCCAGCGGAGGGAGACCAGGGGTCAGGAGCCTGCATTAGCACCGGTGTGCCATTGACCAGGAGCCGGCTGAGGTAAGCGCCGCCTGGCCGGAGCTCGCACCCAGAAACCCTGCCCCAGGTCGGAACCCCCTCCCACACCCAAATTCCATCCCAGACCTCACCCCCGGCACCCCAACCCCCTGCCCCAGGTCGGAACCCCCTCCTGTACCCTAATCCCTCCCAGACCCCACACCCCCACCCACACCCCAATCCCCTACCCCAGCCCTGAGACCACTCCCGCACCCAAACTCCCCCCAGAGTCCGCACCCCAACCCTCTGCCCCAGCCCGGATCCCCCTCTGGCACCCCAAACCCCTAATCTCCAGCCCAATCCCAGAGCCCGCATCCCCACCGGAACCCTCACCCCTCCCTGCACTCCAACCCCCAGCCCCAGCCCAGTGAAAGTGAGTGAGGGTGTGAGAGCGAGCGACTGAGGGAGGTGGGCTGGGCTGGAGT
>NW_027058960.1:0-2000 GCF_011386835.1 Chrysemys picta bellii | reverse complement strand
AGATCTTGTCCACCCTTCTTTTTTCGTGGCTGGCTCTATGGGTGACGACAGAACTACTGGGTTGACGAGGTCGGTTTATTATTATTTAACGTTTCTCTCGTGGTAGTGCTGAAAGACCATTATCAGCTGGGCCCTACTTTTGCTGGGCCTGTACAGTGATACCTCAAGTGTCACTCCCGTGCTATTCTGTTCTGTGCAGGTCATTATACCACGTTCACCACCACAGTATCACAGCACCTTCCAGTGGTGCATTACACTACATGACTAACACCCGTCACGTATTTGTTCCCTTGTCCTCTCCCAAGGGTGAGAAGTGTGTGCGATCAAGAGGGCTTTTTAATACCGTAATACATACACATAGCAACGTGTGTGTGTGTGTATATCAGAGAAGGCGCCGTAAAGAAATGCCTTGCATTGGAGCGGATGGTGGGGCAGTTTGGGATGGTCCTTAGTGGCACCTTAGAGACTAACAGGTATATACACAGCACATGAAAAGATGGGAGTTGTCTTACCAAGTGGGAGGTCAGTCTAATGAAGTCATCTGATGAAGTGGGTTCTAGCCCACGAAAACTTATGCCCAAATATATTTGTTAATCTCTAAGGTGCCACAAGGACTCCTCGTTGTTTTTGCTGATACAGACTAACATGGCTACCACACTGAAACCTGTCTCTTGTTATAGCGTCCTACTGTGCCAGAGAAGCAAAACTATCACCCAGTCTGTGCCCCAGAGAACTTACCGTCCAAACAGGGTGACAGAGAAGTATACTAAGACGTGCACAGTACACTCAGTGTGATCACAGATTTGCACAGCTTTCTCACAAGTACCAAGGATATGAAACCTGAGTGATCAAGGGAGGAAAGAAGGGGGTTTTGGTCAGGCTAGGGAGAAAAGCTCTCTTTGCTAAATATTCAGTGGTCATGCTCCTTTGGTTTGAGGGATTAGAAAACTCCCTCTGGAACCCACCAGCAGAAACAGGGAAGCTAAGACTGGGTATGTCTAAAGTGAAAAACAAGAAAGAAACAATTAAAAAAAAAAGCCTTTTCATGCTTTCTTTATCCACCATAAAGAAGAAAAAAATAAGAGCTCAAACCCAATTGTTTAGCATGTCACCTTTAATGAGCAGAGGTGAACTTTGTTGAGATCCTAGGAACAGAGTGATGCACTGTATGATTATAGATGTGTCACTGTGTGTTTGTGTGTGAGTGCACATTTGCTTACTCACCTATATCCACGCACATTTCAGAGGAGAGGGGAGGGGAAGGCAAAGCCGCCTCGGAAAGGTGAGCGGCGTCTGATATGGATTTTATTTGTGTGAACAGTTTGGGTGGCCAACGCTCTCTTCCTTTCAGGCAGTATTTGCTAAATTAATGAGATGTCTCTGAGATGAATCACCGTGCAGCCTGGTGGCAGTACCTGCATTGCCGGCCAGATTTGAACATTACTAGCGCACCTTTCACAGGAGTTTTACCTTCTCCCAGCAGCCGAGGCTGGGCCGTGCTGCAACGTTCCCAACTCTCAGGCAGGGCTGGCTCTAATTTTTTTGCCGCCCCAAGCAAAAAAAAAGAGTGCCGCCCTCCATAGCGCCGCCATAACACACACCCTCAGCACCGCGACTCCACCCCACCAACGCGGAGCGCCGCGGAGCCGAACACCCCACCGCCGAGCCGTGCTGCCAAACACCGCCCCCGCCCCCACGGAGCGCCCTGCTTTGCCGCCACCCCCCCCAGGAGCACTGCTGCCGAATCCCACCCCCCAGTGCCCCCTACACGCCCAGCCGACGAAACAAAAACAACCCACCCCACCCCCAGCGACCAAACTCCCCCCCCCCCAAAAAACCCCACCACCCCAAGATTGGCCGCCCCTTATGAGGTGCCGCCCCAAGCACGTGCTTGGTCGGCTGGTGCCTGGAGCCGGCCCTGCTTTCAGGGGCTGAGTGCGAGTCCCGGGTTTTGGGCACCAACAGGAGGAGCTGCCATGATAGTGGGAGAAGCTCCTTTG
>NW_027058959.1:0-2000 GCF_011386835.1 Chrysemys picta bellii | reverse complement strand
CGGTAGCAGCACCTGCCCCTCGTACGGCAGGAGCGAGAAGTGCCAGCCACGTGCTGCCTCCATCCCCAGAGGCCAGGTGAGAGTGAATTCCCACGTCCCCACACGATTGGTTCCGTCACTCTTCTACACTTACATGGATTTCCAGTGTCAATGTTTCTAACATCAGCTTTGCCAGCTCTCCTTAAACCTTTGTCTGCTAGAGCAAAAACCTGAAATGCAGCTACCTCCTCCTGCTGGGTGACTATAGACCTTAATGACAGACCTCGGAACTGCTTAGTCAAGCTGACTAGCTGCAGCCCCTCGGGTTGCCTGCTTGAAGGTGTGCTGGCAAGGCCACAAGTCATTTCTGTGCCTCTTCCCTGCTCCTTCTCAGCATTTGAACATCATTCGACTAGTGTGAACAAAAGTCTATACTGGGGAGAGCCCAGGGTGAGAGTCACTAGACACTGGTTATACAGTGCTCTGTCACGGCTCTGAGGTGCAGTTAACTTCACTTGCTGCACAAGGAACCAGTCCCAGAATCTGAACCAATTGTCCATCAGCGAGTATTTGACTCCCTCTGTCCGGGATGGATGAATTGGGATTCTTGGCCCCTGCATTTGTGTTTCAAGCTTCACTCCGGCTCATCCCTTTTCAGCTGCCCCGTCCGCTCATCTCCTGCTCCTCACCCAGGAGCGCCGCCAGCTTTTTTGCCGCCCTAGGCGGCGGAAGGTCCCGCACCCTAAATGCCACCCCCGACAGAGGCAGCGGAAAGTCTCGCCCCCAAAATACTGCTGACGACCAGGGTGGCCTGTAACGATGCTGGTTCTGGTGGGACCCAACTGAGAGTGCCAATTCAGGACAAATTGCTCAAACAGGGCAGTTACAGCCCAAGGCTGGGGGTTTTCCACCTCTAAGGCAAACCAAACCAGCCAGACAGTGAAGTCTTGGGTCTCACCCCACTGGCTAACCACAAGTCACACAAGCAATTCCCTTAGACAGTCCAGTTTCCCAGTATCACCACCAGTGCCACTCGATATGGGGACAAATGGTTATGAAAACCAATACCCCAGTAAAAGGGAAAAAAAGGTTCTCTCGATCCCGAAGGACCAAGCCCCAGACCCAGGTCAATATACAAATTAGATCTTACCCACAAATCAAGCTGTTGCCAATCCTTTAGAATCTAAAGGTTTATTCATAAAAGGAAAAAGATATAGATGAGAGTTAGAATTGGTTAAATGGAATCAATTACATACAGTAATGGCAAAGTTCTTGGTTCAGGCTTGCAGCAGCGATAGAATAAACTGCAGGTTCAAATCAAGTCTCTGGAACATCCCCAGCTGGGGTGGGTCATCAGTCCTTTGTTCAGAGCTTCAGTTTGTAGCAAAGTTCCTCCAGAGGTAAGAAGCAGGATTGAAGACAAAATGGAGATGAGGCATCGGCCCTTTTATAGTCTTTTCCAGGTGTAAGAACACCTCTTTGTTCTTACTGTGGAAAATTACAGCAAAATGGAATCTGGAGTCACATGGGCATGTTCCTGCATACTTTGCTGAGTTACAAGGCGTAACTGCCTTCTCTCCATGGGTCAGTTGTATAGCTGATGGTCCTTAATGGGCCATCAAGCAGGCCAGGCAGAGCTAACACCAACTTGTCTGGGATGTTTCCCAGAAGCATAGCGTAAGTTTGAAATACAGACAGTACAGAGCCAATATTCATAACTTCAACTACAAAATTGATACACACATATAGACAACATAATCATAACTAATAAACCATAACCTTGTCATAGACACCTCATTTGACCCCCTTTATAGAAGATTTGGTGTCACTACCGGACCTTGGTTGCAACCATGTTCTATATGGTCCCAGATTATATAAAAAACATCACACGGCCGAAGATCCGGCTGCCGCAGTCGCCGCCACCCAAATGTTAGCGCCCTAGGCGACCGACTAGGTTGCCTAATGGGTTGCACCGGCCCTGTCCTCACCTGCCTGCTGGCCCTGACAGCCCCAGTTCTCAC
>NW_027058958.1:0-2000 GCF_011386835.1 Chrysemys picta bellii | reverse complement strand
GCTAGATACCCTGTCTGAATATTAGCTAAATCTAGAAAAGAAATGTCAATTTCTCCTTCCATGGCTCAGAAGTGTAAATCCTCCTATATGTCTGGTACTGTATCTAAAGCTGCCCAGGTCCTAGTAGAGCCTCCCCTCCCTTACTTTTCATTTTAAATTTGAGTAGGATCCATGTACCTCCCTTGCTAGGCTTTAGATAGAGAGGTGCACTGTCCATTTAGTCCACCCAATTCTTTCTTTGGGGGAGAGTCCAGGGCTGGGGCAGCAGGAGGTGCGGGGGGGGGTGAGCTGGGGCGGCAGCGGGTGCGGGTGTGTGTGGGGGAAAAGAGCCCAGGGGTGAGGCAGCAGGGGGTGTGGATGGGGGAGAATCCAGGGCTGGGGTAACACAGGGGTGCAGGGGGAGCCCAGGGATGAGGTGGGGGCGGCAAAAGACCTAGAGCTGGCTCTGTCCCTACCATTCACAGAGAGTTGCAGCATGATGTTTCAGTTCCACACTCCTTCCCCCTCCCTTTCCTGTTAATTGCAGCTGAGGGAATGCTGGGAAATGTAGTTCTTTCCCTGCTCCAGGGCTGACTCTATAGGCAGGGAGCTAACTAAGGAACTACAGCTCCCAGGACCCCCAGTTGGTTCTTAGCTCCCATGCTGGATTCTTGCGCCCCTGCAAATTTGCCGCCCCAAGCAACTGCTTGCTTTGCTGGTGCCTAGAGCCGGCCCTGTTTGCCTCCAATTGGCTGCTGGGTCATGGTTAAATGGTTGTTTGGCTGTAATTATCTTAATCACATTCCTATCACAATTATTATTCTGTGGCCCAAATGAAATTGACCATTTCTATTGTGATGTCATCCCACTGATGGAACTCTCCTGCAGTGACACCCACCAGGTCATATTGCTGGATTTTATATTAGTCTCTGTATTCACCCTCCCTCCATTCCTACTAACCCTGACTTCCTACATGTGTATCGTCGTCACCATCCTGAGAATCCCTTCCACCACCGGGAGACAAAAGGCCTTTTCCACCTGCTCCTCTCATCTCATTGTGGTGACAATTTTCTATGGAACCATAATGATTGTGTACCTGCTACTGAAAAGTGATACACTGAGAGACCTGAACAAAGTGCTCTCTCTTTGTTACACTGTCCTGACTCCCCTGGTAAACCCCCTCATCTACAGCCTGAGAAACAGAGAGGTCAAGGAAGCTTTGTGCAAAGCAGTCAGTAAATGTGGCTTTCACAAAAATGTGCAGATACACCTACATAATAAAATAACCTAAGGTTTTCAAAGCTGCCTGAGTGATTTCAGCCATCAGCCCCCATTAAAATTAAGTTGAAAACTCCCTTTGAAAATCTCAGCACTCAGTGTTGTCCATCCCAGTGGAAGAACCAGAAGGGAGGTGGCCATAACTGTGGTACCATCATGGAGTTTTTAACTGGGCACTAGGCAGAGTGGAGACCAAATTTTAACTGATTTTTATATCTGTAAAAAAGCCATTTTTGATCTAAATAAATGTTTGGACAATAAAAATACTAAGTCCTGGTGCAGCATATGTGGGGACGTAAGCCTGGGAAATCTGCCACCTCTGAAATTGTGCTTATTGCCAGCATAGCCCTCTGCAGACCAGCCACCTTCTCTGTGCTCACACAGGCCGGATGCAAACAACCAGGCCCCAGCAGTGACCTCTGGACACTTCACCAGGAACAGCCTCATAGCTCTTACCTGGCAAAGCCCGGCTGTGACCAGCTCCGGCAAAGCACCTGCTCCAGGCTCACTGGGCCCTTGGAAGTGGGGAGGTTGGTGAAGGGTTAAAATCCATGTGCATGTTATATAACAACCTGGTATATATGGATTGTGCCAGCTCTTTTTCAGACCCGAAGTCCAGAGTTTGGTCTGGAGACCAGAGGCCTAACTAATAGTGATCAGCTAAGAGAAAGCTGGGGTAAACAAAATAACATTGCCTTTACTAAGATCTGCTTGGTCAGTAGAAATGCCAGATGTTGAAGCAA
>NW_027058957.1:0-2000 GCF_011386835.1 Chrysemys picta bellii | reverse complement strand
GAAGAATGCACTACAGGATAGCAGAGAAACAGGCTGTCATGCTGGGAAATGGAAACTAATTGGTAGCAGAGTCGAGGAAGTGGGGGAGGGGGAGGTCAGAAATACTGACCAATAGATTTCAGCGGCCAATACAATAATAGGAAAGTGGGAGGTAGCAAGCTGTAAGGCTGAGATATGGGCAGCTATTTTCAAAAATGCCCACTAGATGGCAGCATATCTTGAATACTAATAAAGGGGCAGTGCAAGTACAACAGAACCTCACAGTTACGAGGACCTTGGGAACGGAGGTTGTTCATAACTCTGAAATGTTTGTAACTGAATAAAATGTTATGGTGGTTCTTTCAAAATTTACAGCTGAACATTGACTTAATACAGCTTTGAAACTTTACTATGAAAAAGAAAAATGCTGCTTTTAATCATCTTAATTTAAATGAAACAAGCACAGAAACAGTTTCCTTACCTTGTCAAATCTTTTTTTTTAAATGTTCCCTTTATTTTTTTAGTAGTTTACATTAACACAGTACTGTACTGTACTGGTTTTTAATTTTTTTTGTCTTTATTACTGCTTGATTGCGTAGTTCTGGTTACAAATGAAGAGTGTGGTTGACTGGTCAGTTCGTAACTCTGAGGTTCTACTGTACATTATAACAGCCCATCACCTTGGACAGGCATCTTCCAAAAATGTAAGCTGGTGTTTGTTCATGATCTAAAATATTTTCCACAAAGGATCGTTAAACTAAAAAATGATGTACAATGGGACTTGTATAATTGCAAGTCACTTGTATAATTGTAATTTGGAGACACAACATGAACCAAGTAGGAGAAAGGTTAAAATGGGACCATATTAAAAAGCATGAAGGCAGAATACAAATATGAGGGAGCATTTATACTGGGTAAATCAAAGGGGAAGCCCCTTTTCCAAACGAAGGTCAAATTCACTGGTTCATCCCTTCAAGTCACTGCAGGTCTCTTCACTGAGAAAATCCAGTTTCTGCAGAAAGAGGAGAGACAAGAACCTCTGCTGAGGATCCTGAGTCCTGGTAGCCAAGCCCTGAGAAACAAGAGCTCATCACGTCAAACTTGGGCTGCTGTCCTGTGGTTTCAGGTGAGCACTGTCTTCCGGACTGCATTTCTATACCACCTTCCAAACAGGGGCATGAATGTGCTTTGTGAATATTAGAGGGACAAGGCAGGTGAGGTAATATCTTTTATTGGACCAACTCATGTTGGTGAATGAGAGAACCTTTCGAGCTACACAGAGCTTTTCTTCAGGTGAATATTAACAGTTTTAGCCTCACCTTCCCACAGCAGTGCCAGTCAGCGTTCATAGCATTGTCAAAGAGATGGAGCGTGAGATCCATGTCTTGTTACAGGTCCTCAGTTGGGAGTCTGCCCCACTGACAAAAATTGAGCTACCTTGATTTACACCAGCAGAGGATCTAGCTCTGTGTGCCCCAATAGGGTGGTTAGTGGTGATAGAGTCTTATTACCCCGGATCACGCATGCCTGATTCTTTCTAGACTCTGAGTTCAAGGATAGCATCTTTTCCCCCTTCCCCTCTTCCACCCCTGTGCCTTTCTTGTTCCTGTATTATCATCCCACAACCATCATGGAGTGCGGAGGGTCACGCCCCAGTTAGGGTTGCACATCAGCCTGGTTCTGCTCCTTCCTAAGATCCACCCTCCAAAGAGCAGTATTTTATTACTGCTACATAGCCAACACCGGGAACCAGGAAAGGTATTGCCAGTCCCTCACCACGTCACCATCACCACCAGAGGAACCAAGGGAGAATTTACTCCACTTCATAATTTATGGCATAAACTGATCTCTTGTGAGGGGGTGAAAATTGTTCTTTTTCCTACAGGGCACTGAAATGCTGAATATACCAGGATATATTGTTAGAATTAACGGAAATAAATCTAACACAAGGTCGGTGCCTAAGAACTCTAGACCGTATTGAAAAATCTCAGTCCAAGATTTTAGTTGTTTGATTTTGACTC
>NW_027058956.1:0-2000 GCF_011386835.1 Chrysemys picta bellii | reverse complement strand
TTGTAATTGCCAGCTGTGGGAGGGAGTGTGCAGCAGTGGTTATTGATGGGGCCTGGAAATAAGGACTGCTGGGTCTATTGGAGAGTGTCACTAGGAGCAGTGCATAAGATGAGGTGTCCTATCATGTTTACTCAGATCAGATTAGGACATAATAGAATGGCTGAAATAGTTTATTTTATTTGTATTGTATTATTTTGCAATTGTTAAGAGCAGCATCTACTTAGCTCAGACTGAAGCATCTTGTCTAATTTTTGAGATCTAAGTGTCTCCTCTTTGAGTGCGACGAGACAATTTAACACATTGTGACAAAGAATTTTCATTGCCACTTGTTATGATTTCAAGAAACAAACTGGTTTAGTTTGAATAGGATTTTCGGTCAGAAACGGTTTCAATGAAATTTCCCCACCATGTCGATTCCTGGGCTCTATCTCTGCCTTTCGGGGGAGGTTGCTGTCTGTTAGAACAGGAGTCTGATTTGGATAGGGATAGAGACCTCTTCAATGTTTTTAATGAAGTAAATACTAATGGGAATTGTGTGATCATGGGAGACTTTAAGTTCCTAGATATAGACTGGAGGACAAGTGCTATTAATATAATAGGGCTCAGATTTTCCTAGATGTGATAGCTGATGGATTCCTTCACCAAGTAGTTGCTGAACCAACAAGAGGGGATGCCATTTTAGATTTGGTTTTGGTGAGTAGTGAGGATCTCTTAGAAGAAATGGTTGTAGGGGAAAGCATGGGTTTGAGCGATCATGAGTTAATTCAGTTTAAACTAAATGGAAGGGTAAACAAAAATAGATCTGTGACTAGGTTTTTTTTTTTCAAAAGGGCTAACTTTAAAAAATTAAGGAAATTAGTTAGGGAAGTGGATTGGACTGAAGGACTTGTGGAACAGATGGATCAGACTGAACAGGTTCCAAACCTCTCGGAGGCTCTTACCTTCTAAACAGGGACGTCTGTTTTCTAGTGAAATCAGGAAAAAGAAAGGAGAAAACTCAAAAGAGGTTCCTCCTTGCGCTCATGTACGTGACCCCTAATACTCTCTCAGTCCTCAAAGAGAGACCTCGAGAAGGAGACTTGCTGAAGGAAAGATACAGGGGACTCAGAGGTTTCCCTGGCCCTGTGCCCCTGTCCTGCCTGGCTGATGTCAGCATCCCTCTGTGAGGTTACCACCTCCCCTGCACCTTTGGCCAATAGTCTGAGGTCCTGCAAAAGGCCTTTGTGATGTCACTGTCACACCCACCCCTCCCCTGCAGTGCTAATGTCCTGCCGCAGGCCAGACCCTTTGGAGGTTTGAGCTACTCCCTGTGGATCACCCCGCTCAATGAGTGTTCATTCTAGGAAGCAAGCCGGCTAGACAGGAAAACACTCAGAAATGAGTAGACTTTATGGGCAGAAGATACAGTTAGAGCATCTAATCTGACCCCCTGCATATCACAGGCCTTTCTGCACCATATGGGGCAGGCAGAGCTCTGCCTGGGTGCAGGGGGAATGGGATGGGGGTAGATCAAGGAAAGGGGGGAGGGGAATGGGTGTGAGGGAAAGAGCTCCTGTCCCAGATGAAGGAATTTGGGGGCAGAGGAAAGGACCCTGCTCCACACAGAGGGGAGAGGGTTTCTGTGAGTGCCAGGGGGCTCCATTTCCCCTTCCACTAGCTCCCCATTTACAGAGAGCCAGAGCAGTACCTGCAGCAGGGAGCGGGAGTTGCTGGTGGCCTCAGAGGCACAGGCCCTGCAGCGCCTCGGCCACCTGGCGCAAGTGCCGCAAGATACGGAGCTAGCGCATCACATTGGCCGTGACGTCCTCCTGCTGCAAGGGAACGAGAACCTGTCTGAGACTCAGACGCCTCCGAGGAATCAGGGGGGATTAACAGCCCCTGGAACCAGCAGCATTTCCACCCAGCCCCTGCCCACCTCTGAGGGATGGATTCCCCTCCTGACCCCCAGGATGGAGTCTTGTTGTCCTTCCTAGTGACCTCCAGTGGCAACCCCCCTCCTT
>NW_027058955.1:0-2000 GCF_011386835.1 Chrysemys picta bellii | reverse complement strand
TCCCCATCATAAGCTAACCTGAGGCCTTCCCCAAAACAGCAATACTCATGTCCATGGTTTTCAAAGGCACTCTCATACCAGGGTGATGGGTGGTCTTATAAAAGCCTTTATGGACAGGGTACAAGTAATTGTGATCTTTAGGAAAAGTCAGTGGCAAACTTTCGTTGTCTAGTCATCAGTTTAATTTTGTCCAAAAGTCACTTTACAATAAAAAGGGTTGGTTTTGTACACAGGAATTGGGTAGTAACAGAAAAACTATTTAGTGGTTCCTTGCAAGCCTGCCAGAGCAGCAGTCTCCCCCCATAGCTAGGCCTTGCCTGTTGTGCGTAGTTAACGCGCACAGTTATATGCACCCCACTGTGCCCGGTCCTTCATATTACATTTGTTGTGTAAAGAGCAAGAGCCATCAGCTAGAAATTTACTTGTATTTTAATCAAAGTGAATATTAACATTTACATTTCTAGGAACCCATATTGTGTGGGAAGGGGAGGGGCACAGACTAATTGGGTCCCAAAGGCAGAGGCAGCTACACCTGGAAACCCAGGAAGCAGTCATCAACAGAGCAGAGGAGGATTTGCGTAAAACGTTCTACAGGCTGGGGCTATCTTATTCTGTTCTGTATAGGTTCTTATATAACTCTCACGACTGTAGAATCTGAGCACCTTCCAGGAATGCATTAAGCAACGTGACTAACATCTGTCACCTGTTTGTTCTTTCATCCTTCCACAGGGGAAGAAATGTGTGCAGGGGAGTGTTCTTATTTGCTAGGTTTATGTTAGAGAAGGCCCGGTCAAAGAAATGGCCCTTGCATTTAGAGGGGAAGATGGTGAGGCTTGTGAAGATCCTTAGATCCTGTGGGGAGTTCATTCTATGGCCTTGGGCCAGCTCCCAAGAAAGTGCTGTATTGATTTCCTGAACATCAGTTGAGATGGAACAATGCATATCCATCTGGCTATCCCTTCAACACTAGAGAGCTCTTTGAGGGTAGGAGGATAGAGGATAGAGTCTACCAGCCGCCTGCAGAGTCCATCCACCCCCATTTTCTGCATGGATCATGGCGGGAAAGATTGAAGTTCCTTATAAGTATTGAGGTGTAGAAAAAAGACAATGCTGCTTCACTTTTCCGTCCTGTGGCAAATTGATGGAGAGTGACTAACTGACCTTTGAAGAAATGGGACAGAAGTACCAGCCGACATTCTCTGCCCATGTAAATTATGTAGTTTGGTTGAAGTGAGTGGAGGGTTGCCAATACTAGAGCTGGTCAGGAATTTTGACAAAAGGTTTTGTCACTGGAAAATTTGAATTTGTCAAACCCAAGGCTTCCTACAGGAATGCAGTGTGATTCATGGATATTTTATTTCAAAAAACAAATGAAAAAGTTCCAAAACTTCAAAACAGACCATTTCAACATATTCATTCCCTCTCCCACATTAAAATAGAAACACATTTAAATGTGTCACAAAGAAACCTTTCAATTAACCCCAAATGAAATTTCAGATTTTCCATTTGTGAAAAATTGAGATTTTTTTCTTTTTGTTCTAATTCAGGACAATACATTTAAAAAAAAATTTTTTTCACAGGACAGGAAATCCATTTCCTGACCAGCTGTAGCCAATATGCATCAACTGAGAATCTAGCCCAATCTTTTTAAGTTAGCCCTGAAACGATGGGTTAGAGAACATCATGTTAAAACTGCCTGGCCTCAGTATGCAAAATATAAGTTGAATTTAAACTTGTAGTCTAATTACACTGGGTCTAAATCTTCTCATAGTATTCAAAAGTGCATTGACTTCAGTGAAGTCAGAATAGGATTGAATCTGGTCAATTATATTTTAAACCCTTTTTTTCTTTGAAAGGGGAAATGTTGACTGAATCAAAAGGACCTGGGCTTTATTCCAAGCTTTGACTTAATCTACTCTGTGACCTTGGCCAAGTCTCTTCATTTCTTTGCCTGTTTCCCCTCCAACCCTTTGTCTATCTTGACTATTTAGACTGAAGGC
>NW_027058954.1:0-2000 GCF_011386835.1 Chrysemys picta bellii | reverse complement strand
CAATTATCATTCACATTTTTTTCTTATTAAATTCTTCCTTCCAGCTGATTTGGCTCAATTTTTTTCAGCTTTGTGAAACTGGCCCTTTTTAAAGTACCAAGTATATATACCACTGGTCTGGATTTTATTCTCTTTGCACATTATACATGTGATCAAGTAACGATCACGTGTACCTAAGCTACCTTTAATTTTTAGTTCTGTGATCAGTTCCTGTTATCTGTCAAGCTGAGGTCTTAGATAGAATGCCCCCAGGTTGGTTGCAGCACTTTTGAGTTAGGAAATTGCCATCTATAATATTTAGAATTCCAAGGATGTTTTAGGGCTGGCAGCGCAAGACCTCCTGCATGTATCACTCAAATTGAAGACCCACGCGATCTTTTGTCCCAACACATTAATGATATGTGCTTAAGAATACAGTCATCCTGTTCCATAGTGTGGTTTGATGGTCTGGAGAAGATACCAATACCCCATCTTGTGCTTTATCTGTTAGGATGTTGATCTATAAACATTTAAGATCATTTTCTTCTGACTTATCAGAAACTTGGAAACGATAATGCCATTTTTGACATAGCATGCCACTCCCTCTCCCCTTTTGCCCACTCAATCCTTCCTAAATAGGTTATAACCACTGTTTTTCCCAACCATGAGAATCATTCCACCAGGTTTCAGTAATAACAAGTAGGTCACATTTATGCTCAAGCAATTCCAATTCCTCTTGTTTATTACCCAGGCTCCGGGTATTAGTGTACAGGCAAATAAAGAATTTCTTCTCATCAAGTCCTTTGGTTCCTTGATTAGTTTTGTTCTCAGCATCTTGACTCTGTACTGAGTGCTCATATCTTCCCTCTTTTTTATCATTCCCTTTTATTATTGGTTTATAGCCCTCTTGACTACTCTAGACAGCCTGTCTCTGAGGAGATTGTACCCTTTCTACTGAGATGGAGGCCATCCAAACGATAGTGCTCCCTCTCTCCTTAGAAGGTGGACCAATGTTCCACAAAACCAAAACCCTACACCATACGCCACTTATCTAACCAGCAGTTCACTTCCAGAATCTTCTGCCTTGTATCTTCCTTTGCTCATGGAACAGGAAGAATCTCAGGGAAGATTGTTTGGACATTCTTCTTCTTCAGCATGCTTTTGAGTTCCCTGAAGTCATCTACTATCTGTAAGATATCCTGCGGCACAGTGTTTTTAGTGCCGATATGAACCATCACCAACAGATCTTTTCCGATTGACTTCAAAAGCCTATCCAATCTTAAAATGATGTCTTGTTTCTTGGCTCCAGGAAGGCAGAACCCATCCTGTTGGGTCAGATTTATTTATTTTTGTCCTGGATTATGCAGTGTATTATGAATATCCATGCCTGAGCTATAAGGTCAAGTTTGTAGCTGCTGGGTAAATAAAGTACAGATAATGAGTGATTTCCAAGCAGACTCACTGCAGGAGAAAAGAGACCAATAAAACAAAAAAGTTAAAACTGTAACAAACAAGTCACAACTGCTTTGTTTGGATGGTTCCTGTCCTTTCCTGCAGGTACAGTCTCAGGGTTATATATAGAATGAAACAGCAATAGACAGCGTGATCCTGCAAACACTTATTGCCCAAAGGTAATGAATCGGCTTTCCCACTGATTTCAATGTTATGTTGCTTCATTGGTTTGTGTTTGCAGGATCAAGCCCATAGTTATTTAGAAGTCTCCTATGTTTCAGTATGTTAGCACAGACCAGGATTTTAAGAAGTACTCAGCATTGGCCTAATTTTGCTTGCACTTATGAGAGTTTTACCATTGACTTCAATGACGGCAGAGTCTAATTTGAATGTGAGGAAGTCTTAATGACATGGTTTTTAACCAATAGTGTTCCCAAAAAGGTGAAACTCACTTTGAAAAAGTCATTTTTCCAGATTTTCAAACACTGTTGTTTAACTACCACCCTGTAAAAAGGAAGCAAACGTGAAAGCAAAAGATGGTACCATATTGATTGACAGGCAAGAACAAC
>NW_027058953.1:0-2000 GCF_011386835.1 Chrysemys picta bellii | reverse complement strand
TTCAGAATCCGAGCAGGAAACCCAGAGAAATGCAAGACACCTGGATAGAGCCCCCTATGGTCCCCTTACTAAACTGAGTGGGCTCCCAACCTAGAGTCCATTACCTGTCAGCTCAAGGTGACTCACTTTCCCCAGACCTTTCATAATTTTTCTCCACTTTCATAAATATAACATCATTTCCAAAGTAGAACACAAACTCCTACCAGTGAAACATAACGATGCACGATCGCAAAGTGAGGCAGAATATAGGCAAATTAAAACTGCTTTTTTTCTCCTCTTCTTTAAAGGGAGCAGATTTTTTTTCCCTTTCAGCTCTCTCACATTGGGGCTTACCACATATGCACACTGAAAGCCAAGAAGCTTCACTCCTAATCCACCGTCTGCATTCTCTCACCCCAGACATTCATAACAGAACATGAATTTGCTACAGAAAATATTCCGCCAGACTTTACCCAAAGCTGTTTGACAAGGGAAGGTTCACCAGTCCAGCTATTTGACTGACTAATTCCTTACAGCCAAATTTTCAGAAATGGCCACTGATTTTGGGTGCCCAATTTTAGATGCCTTGGGCCTGTTGGCCAGCACATACGTTACACACACACATAGACACAGAGGTATGCACACTGTATTATTATTGTCTGTATTATATTAAATAGGAGCGTTGGGTAGTTATGTTAACTGACTTGTATTCTGTTCACCTATGTCAAGGTGTGTGAATGTGTAAATATCCCATAATGCTCTGCTAAGTTAAATGTAGCATTTGGCATTAGCCAATACAAAACCTGTGAAAAAGACAAGATATATGAACAGTGTGTCCTAGTACAGGATGATCTGTGCCTTCATAGCCCCTACCACTCCAAAACAAAAGATAAGAAAGGTACACCATGATACAAGAAAAGCACACTAAAAAGCTGACTGGTAAATTTTAGTCTTGGGTGATGTAGACAGCTTTTAGCTTGTAATCAACCCGTCCTCATACAAACCCTGTTTACCTATGACTTTACCCATTGCCCTGCCTGACAATTCATTTAGCTCCACTACTTGCAATGGAAAAGAGACTCCTTTTTTAGGATTTTCCAGATTCAGGTCCACCAGGCCCGTATGGAGAGGGACATATTTTGCAGCTGTGATGTGATCTCTGTACACACAACCCAGAAAGACATTGGGCTACATGGCTGCAATAAACATTGCAGAGGTTCCATGGAACTGGGTTCTCCAGTTGCTGGTGAGCACACAACTCAGCTTAATATTAATGTTCCCATGCTCTACACACCAAATCAGTGGGCTACCTCCAGCCACCAGCCCCCTCCCAGAGCCTTCGGGCACCCCAGTTCTGGCTGTCCTGGTTACACAGGGCAGGGCTGTCATTGGAGTTGTCTAGAAATGCATAGAGTCCAACTGTTCCATTCCCCCTTCCCAGCCTCCTTCCTCCCAAAACCAGTAAGCCCCAGGCAGACAAAATGCGCACACAAGCTGACAAAGAGACTCGAAGTGAAGTTCAGAGAATTCAGCGCCAGCGATTGCTGCAAAGCCTCTAGTGATCCCAGGCGCGGTTTGGGGATTTTGCTGGCTGGGAGCTGAGCCCTAGATTTAGGGGAGGGGTGACCCACTGGTGGGGTTTGATCGACACTAAGAATAACCTTTTCTATGTCTGGAGAGACCAAACTGCCCCATCTGGGCAACGAAGAATGAGTTCTACAGGAGCCTTTTCTCAAGGCAACATCTTCTCCAGCGGAGGCAGGTTCGCCATGCCTGGGACAGCTCACTCCCACAGGGGCTAAGGGAATCTGGGCCGCACCACCAGGGAGCAGAGCCACAAAGAGAGGTCTGGAGGGACAGCCAAATGCCAGGTTAAAATGGAGGGGAGACCCCAGCCCTGACCCATGTAACCAGGACAGCCAGAAACCCCTTGTCAGCCCCCTACCAGCTGAGAGACACCAACAGAGCCAGTCAGTAACAAGCAAAATAAACTCAGCTGCTGGGGAGCATCCTCACTCTCA
>NW_027058952.1:0-2000 GCF_011386835.1 Chrysemys picta bellii | reverse complement strand
TATTATGTTGTAACTGGATTCCCTGGCAGGGTTAATTTTGAGCAGAAGTCTTTGCTGATAACTTTGCAAAAGCATTCTCCTTAGAAATGCTTTTCTGTCAATATCACATCCACTGACCTTGTTTTTAGGCCAACCACCTGTTCCCTTATTTTTAAAATTACACAGCTCACACATGAAAACATCTTTTTTCCCCCCTATAAAGTTTATCACACATGCTTGCTCTTTCCTTCCCACCCACAGCCATCATAAGCCTCATTGTGTCATAGAATAAAGTCTGCGGCACCCACTTGTGTGTAGGGTGACCAGATGTCCCGATTTTATAGGGACAGTCCTGATATTTGGGGCTTTTTCTTATATAGACATTGATTACCCCCTGTCCCAATTTTTCACATTTGCCATCTTGTGTGACATCAGAACAAGAGGCATACAGTGTCCCCTGGGGAACGAGTAGATATATTTGGAAAGCACTACTCTGTTTTCATGCAAATGCCCTTCGGTGCTAATAATTTTGCAGGGGTGCTGGGAACCACTGAACCAAACTTTAATCCCTGTATATGATGGAATCCACCTTAAGCAAGGGCACCCCCGTTCCAGCAGCACCTGTGTAATTTTGTTTCAAAAAGGGAGGAGAAATAAACTCAGCTGTGCCAAACCTCTCTCATTGCAGGTGATGTTCAAGGCTGCATGCAAAGGCTCTCCCTGAAGGGATGGTTGCATTGCAGAGTGTTTCCACGAGACCTTTACGTTGTCCCCCAATTTTTCCCTCCTGACTTTGAAATCTCTCTTATTTAAATGGCCACAGCTAGCAGCTCTACACCTTGGCAACTGGGGGGGGGGGTGGCGGAGGCAAAGGCAAAGGGGTCCGTCCTGCTGCTCTCTGAGAAGAACTGTAAAAGTCTGGGAGCCTGGAGAGCTCCCCAAGCGCAGCCAGCGGCTCTGAGTAGGAAGTGGAAAAGGGGAGGGGAAAAAAAGGCTGCGGGCGGGTGCTTGCAACCTCAGAGCTGAAAGGGCTGCGGGGCTTTGCCGTCTCTCTCTCTGTCTCTCTCTGCCTCGCGCTGCTGCTGTCGGCGCGAGGCTGCCGCCGAGAGCGGAGCGGAGCGAGCGGCGCCGGCGCTGTGCATGCTGGGCTCCGATCATGGTGGGCTCGCGCTAGAGGCAGGAAGGGCTCGAGCCAGTTCCCCCCTCGCCCCCGGTAGCCGCGCGCCTCCCGGTCGGCGAGTCCCGGGGAGAGAAGACACCGACCGGGAAGGGGGCTGGTACCGCCGGGCGCTCGCTCTGTCCCGCACCGCAGCGCCCCGGGACCGCTCGCCGGAGGAGGAGGAAGGGGGGTTGCCCCGGGTGCCAGCCGCTGTGGGGGGACGGGACCGGACCGTGCCCCCCGCCGCTGCCCCCCGCGTGCCCAGCCCCGGGAGATGGTGACACATGAGGCGCGCTGGCAGGAGCATGGTTGAAAGGACCAGCAAGTTCTTGCTGATCGTGGCCGGCTCGGTGTGCTTCATGCTCATCCTGTACCAGTACGTGGGGCCGGGGCTGAGCCTGGGGGCGCCCAGCGGCCGCGCCCCGGCCGAGGAGCTGGACCTCTTCCCCACGCCGGACCCGCACTATGTCAAGAAGTACTACTTCCCCGTGCGGGCGCTGGAGCGGGCGCTCGCCTTCGACATGAAGGGCGAGGACGTGATCGTCTTCCTGCACATCCAGAAGACGGGCGGCACCACCTTCGGCCGCCACCTGGTGCAGAACGTGCGGCTCGAGGTGCCCTGCGACTGCCGGCCCGGGCAGAAGAAGTGCACCTGCTACCGGCCCAACCGCCGGGAGACCTGGCTCTTCTCGCGCTTCTCCACCGGCTGGAGCTGCGGGCTGCACGCCGACTGGACCGAGCTCACCAGCTGCGTGCCCGGCGTGCTGGACAAGAGGGAGAGCGCCGCGCTCAAAGCCCCCAGGTGAGCGGCATCCCTAGCCCACCCCGCGGGCATGCGTGGCATCCCCAGCAAGGGAAACAA
>NW_027058951.1:0-2000 GCF_011386835.1 Chrysemys picta bellii | reverse complement strand
CCCAGCCTCACCCTCCTGGTGTTCACTGCACTCCCCTGCACCTCCAGCCCGGGAACTCCCCTCTTCACCCTCACAGCGTGCAGTGTATTTCCTTTTGCATCCCCAGCCCGCAGTATACTCTGCACCCCCAGCATGGGAATGCCCCCTGCGCCCTCATGGCGTGCACTGCATCCCTCTGGGCATCCCCCTCTGCATCCCTAGCCTATGGGTATGCACTGCACTCCCCTGCACCCCAAGCCAAGGAACCCCCTCTGCACACCCATGGCTTGCACTGTACTCCTCTCTGCATCCGCAGCCCAGCCCACAGCATTCACTGCACTCCTCTACACTCTCAGCACCCCCTCTTCACTTCCACAGCATGTACTGCACCCCCTCGCCACCTCTCTTCATTCCCACTGCACTTCTCTGTACCATGAGCCTGGGCACCTCATCTGTGCCCCCACGGTGTGCATTGCACCCCCAGTCCAGGTACTCCCTTTGCATGCACTGGACTCCTCTCTACCCCCAACCTGGGCACCCCTCCCTATACCCCCATCTGCACGCTCAGGGCACTGGACTCTGCACCACCAGCCCAGGCACCTCCTCTACACCTCCACAGTGTGTGTTGCACCCCTAGCTCAGGCACCCCTTGTTCATGTGCTGCACCCCTCTCTCTACTCTCAGCCTAGGCACCCTCTTCTGTACCCCCACAGCATACACTGCACTTCTCTAGGCACCCCCAGCCCATGGCATGCACTGCACTTCTCTCAGCACCTCAGTCTACCCCACTGCATACAGTGCAATCTTGTCTGCACTCCCAGCTCACCCTACTGCATGCATGCCCCTGCCCTCTGCACCCCAGCCTGGCCACCCACTTCTGCACCCCACAGCATACACTGCACTCTCCTCTGCACCCTCAACCCAGACATCCCCTCTGCCACCCACATGGCGTGCACTGCATCTTCTCTCTGTACCCCCAGCTCAGACCACCTGCCCACTGTACCCCCACAGCATTCATCCATCTGCACCCCCGGCCCTTGCCACGACATACACTGCACCTGCCCTCTGCATCCCTAGCCCAGGCACCCCCTCTGTCCACACCATTACAGGCACTGCACCTCTTTTCTGCACTCTAGCTCACCCCATTGCATTCATTGAACCTCCCCTCTGCACCCCCACATCCCATCTTGAGCACCCTCCACTCCTCAGCCCAGCCTTATCCTTGCCCGTGTAGCCTATATGCCTACCCTACTCTGTGCATCCCTAATCCTCCTGTACCTCAGCTAACCTGTACACCCTCAATCGCAGACAAGAGAGACCCAAGACAACCAATCCCCTGCACACTTAACCCCCCCCCCCGCATGTACGTGCACAATTGCCCCCATATTCCACTTTGCATACCCCTATACAGCCCTACACCCACTCTATATCCCCCCTTCAGTTCCTATCCTTTTCCGTGCACAGTGAGTGGTGCTTCGAAAGCCTTAGCTGAAAACTGTATGTTTTCTCCTGCAAACCTCAGCCTACATCCCCTTTATCTCTCTGTCTTCCACTTGGGCAAGAGAGAGAGCATCACCCCAAAATCCCAGGCAAGACAACTCACTCAAAATTTCATCCTTACACACGCCCAGTCCAACCCCCAGCCCCTCTCATACAGACACCAAATCCCACTGCATTCCTGTCCTCTTGCATCCTATCCTTCATTCCACTGCCCCAATCTTAACTTGCTCTCAAACTAATAATTTACAATAATCTATGTAAATTTAAATTGGCTTGTTTAAAAGCATCTCCAATTGTTCTTATTCCTGCTTCCCTAATTTAACATATTTTTATGTCTTTGAGTCCAAGAGGTCTAAAAAACTATCATTGGAAATACCATGCACAATCTCTTTAGTGAATGTAAATCACTGTTGTTGTTATTACTATCCCTTGTATCATTTTTTTCGGTAAGTTTCATTTTCGGAGCTATGCAACATTTTATGCAATCATTTGTTAATGCCATGTGCTGTATATATATCGTT
>NW_027058950.1:0-2000 GCF_011386835.1 Chrysemys picta bellii | reverse complement strand
TGCGATGAATCACAGTGGCTTTCGGATGTGTAAGGGAACTTTCCTGGAACTTTGGGAGTTGCTGTCCCCTGCACCCGGATGCGAGCAGCCCTGACTGTCCAGAAGCAAGTGGCCATAGCCCTCTGGAAGCTTGCAATGTCAGACAGCTACCGGTCAGTCGTGAACCACTTTAGCATGGGCAAATCTACCGTGGGGGTTGCTGTGATGCAAGTAGCCAACGCAATCGTTGAGCTACTGCTGTCAAAGGTAGTGACCCTGGGAAACGTGCAGGTCATCATAGATGGCTTCGCCGCGATGGGATTCCCAAACTGCGGTGGGGCTATAGATGGAACTCACATCCCTGTCCTGGCACCGGACCACCAGGCCAGCCAGTACATTAACAGAAAGGGCTACTTTTCAATGTTGCTGCAAGCACCGGTGGACCATAGGGGATGTTTTACAAACATCAACGTCGGATGGCCGGGCAAGGTTCATGACGCTCGTGTTTTCAGGAACTCTGGTCTGTTTAGATGGCTGCAGGAAGGTATTTACTTCCCGGACCACAAAATAACTGTTGGGGATGTGGAGATGCCTATAGTGATCCTCAGGGATCCTGCCTACCTGCTAATACCCTGGCTCATGAAGCCCTATACAGGCGCCCTGGACACTGAAAAAGAACTCTTCAACTACCGCCTGAGCAAGTGCAGAATGGTGGTGGAGTGTGCTTTTGGATGTCTCAAGGGGAGATGGAGAAGCTTACTGCCTCGCTCTGATCTCAGCGAAACCAATATCCCCATTGTTATTGCAGCTTGCTATGTGCTCCACAATCTCTGTGAGAGCAAGGGGGAGACCTTTATGGCGGGGTGAGAGGTTGAGGCAAATAGCCTGGCTGCTGATTACGCCAAGCCAGACAGCCGTGCGATTAGAAGAGCCCAGCGGGACGCGCTGTGCATCCTGGAGGCCTTCTGCTGAACCTGCCCCCGTGTCTGTACCCTGGTAAAGGTGACTGTCCTCTCCAATTACCAACCCCCTTTCCCCACTTCAAACACACTCTCCTCTAAAAGAACATGATGGAAACAGTAATTAACAGAAACATATTTTTTATTAGCAACGACACAGTTAGGGGATGAAACTGGGACGGGGGCTTGGGTGAGGCAGGAAGGAAAGGACTTATCAAATTTTTGGGAATAAGAGCCTTCTGGTACTTGAGCAGTCTGCAGGGGTGGAATGACAGTTTTCACGGCCCCTGACGCCCCTCCTTCTTGGGACTTTGGGTGAGGGGGGAGATGGGACTTTGTGGCGGGGGGCGGTGCAGTTAGAGATAGACTGCAGCGGGGCTCTGTCCTCCTGCCTCCGGTCCTGCAGAACATCCACAAGGCGCCGGAGCGTGTCCGTTTGCTCCCTCATAAGTGCAAGCAGCGTTTGAGTCGCCTGCTGGTCTTCCTGCCTCCACCTCTCCTCCCGTTCGCTGTGTGATTGCTGGTATTGCGACATGTTCTCCCTCTACTGGGTCTGCTGGGCCGCCTCGGCTCGGGTGCAGCCCATAAGTTCGGAGAACATCTCGTCCCGTGTCCTTTTCTTTCTCCGCCTAATCTGCGCCAGCCTCTGGGAGGGGGATGCCGGGGTAGGTTGGGAGACATTCGCAGCTGTGGGATGGGAAAAAGGGAGTGAATTCCTCACAAAGATACATTTTTGTGAACAATGAACATAGTCTTCCTCTGTGAAGAAGACCATGCACAGCACCTATCACATGTGCACTCAGGACAAGGTCGAATTTTCGGCCTTCGCATTCAGTGCCTGGGGTCTTGCAGTGGAGATCAGACAAGTGGAGCAGGACAGCGGAATTCGGGTAGCAGGCTGACATGGTAAGCCGTAGACTTTTGGCTGCTTAAAACGTAATTTATAGCAGTGCCCTCCTTTCACGTTCAAAGCAATGCTCCTAGCGTTGGCCAGTTCTTGCTGCCGGCAATCCGGCAAGCATGAACTCTGCCCCTGTCTCACCCCCTCGCGGCTGTCCCCAG
>NW_027058949.1:0-2000 GCF_011386835.1 Chrysemys picta bellii | reverse complement strand
ATGTTGTTAGAATGCCCCCAGCCACCCCTGCCCCTATGAGCCCTCAGCTGCACTCACCTGGGCCACCTGGGGGTCCCCGTCCTGTAGGTGGATGAGCAGTGTCCCCATGCTCTTCTCCACCTCAGCCCCAAAGAGGGATGACTTCTTGGAAACAAATTTGCTGAGGTGGCCAAAGAGCTCCATGGAGGCCCGCCTCAGGCCGCTGGTCTCCTGCAGACAGGGGGCGCAGGGTGGTTAGAGGGGACAGGCTCAGGCCCTCACATGCTTTGGGAATCAGCCTGGCAGCTGCGGAGCCCGGAGAGGTTTCAGCTAGTTCAAACGACAGGACAATTCTCTGCAAACTCCCCTCTTTGCTGCTGGGCCCCAGGGCTGCTGAACAATTGTGGGCCCAGGGCCCAAGAATGATTGTATCCCTGCCTCCCCTAGCAGAGGAGCTGAGCTGCCCCACAAATCCAGAAATGTGCCTGCATCGGACACTGAGCCCCCTCCACGGGAAGGCAGGTCCTGAGCACCTTCCCCTGTGGGGTGCCCTATAGCGCCATGGGGCCTGTCCTGCTTGGTACTTACATCCTCAAAGAACGTTCTCGCCTGCAGGGCCAGTGGGACGGCGACGTGAGCCTTCAGAGGCGCCTTGGGGTCCCGCAGCATCCAGCAGAGCCCTTCCATGGCTTCCAGAACGGTGCGGGGGTCACAGCATTCGCACACGGCGCGGACAAAACTCTCCAGGATCTTGTCTCGCTTTTTGCTGACCTGCAGAGAAGGGGTTGGACGCCGCTCGGTGAGCAACGCTCTGTCAGCCTGAGTGTAAGCAGAGTCCGGGCAAGTCAGCCTACAGCCTAGTCTGCTCCATAGGAGCCACAGGCTGGGGAGAAGGGGAACCAGGCGCTTCCTACCCAGCCCTCTCTGCCTAGTCTCCTGCCATTCCAGACCCACCTTGTCCGGGAACTCGGTCACTGCGTTCCTGAGGCCGTGCAGCGCTCTGCCTCGAACGTGGATGTTGCTGTCCTCTGTCCGCTGCAGCATGGCCTTCACAACCTGCTTCCGCATCGCCTTGGGCTCATTCTCCATCAGCAGGGGGCTGCCGAGGAACTAAAAGGACCGAAAGGAGCTGTCAGAGAGGGCTGGGTGAGGCCAAGAGGAGCAAGGGGAAGGGAGTATGATCAGGGGCCAGGAGGTGACATAGATTCGTACCGACTGCTGTTCACGAGGGGCTGGCTTCAGCTGAGCTTAACAGAAGTGACATGTGCAGGGCAGAACGCTCCCTCTGCTTCCAGTGGGGTGCTCCCAAATCCCACCACAGAGCCCCCAGCAGAGGGATTAATTTACAAGCAATACACCACCGGGACCATCTCTCATTGGCTGACCAGCTATTGGCCCCCTGTTCCATCAGCTTCTGGGCCTGGCTAACCCTCCCCCCTGGTCTTCCAGGCTCACCTCTGCGAACAGGGCGGTGCAGGCCATGCGTTCGCCCTCCTGGCTGGCCTGGAGGCTGGGAAGGAGAAGCTTTGGGATGCTCTTCAGGGCCAGGTTTGGGTGGGTCACTATGGCCCTGGGAGAGAACAAGAGTTCGTGTTGACGTGTGCATGACAACCCTGCACATGCCGGAATCTGGCCCGGTCCCGGCCACCCCCTCCCATCTCTGCCCCACTGGGCTCCAGAGCGAGAACGTGACTCCTCCAGCCTCTGTCCTCACCTGCTAAGGAGAGTGAACCCCTCAGGCTGGGCCTCCTCCAGCAGCTGCCAGCCTCGCTCCTGGTCCATTAGCTCCACAGCTGTCTGACTGCCCCTGAGGCGCAGCACCCGCGCCAGGGCCTGCACGGCCATGCTGGGAAGAGAAGGAGGCAGGAGATGGTGATGCAGGGATTCCTACTCTCTGGGCGGGGTGGGGGCGGGCAGGACTCCCTTGCTGCAGCACTGAAGGGATCAGGGTGAGCCTAGAAGCTGCCCCACTTCTGCCTTTGGTTCTCCCCCCGCAACTGTGAGGGCAGGGGGGAGTGTCT
>NW_027058948.1:0-2000 GCF_011386835.1 Chrysemys picta bellii | reverse complement strand
TGGCTCTAAATGATGACTTCTCCATCGCCACAGTCAGAGGCTCCTTATTCCCGGAAGTCTTAGCTCGGTCAATGGTGCTTTGCAGTTCAGCTATCCGTTCTGTCAGGACCTGCACTTGTTGGGCAAGTTCCTCTGGGGTGCTCACCATCAGTACACTGGCCGTTTGCAGTGGTGTTGTGCCGGCTGGCTCCAATGTTTGGGCTTCCCAAAACTCGCTGGCAGCCTGCCTTTCTTCCTCTTCTCTGACCTCCTTTATCAGCTGGGAATAACTTGGGGGATGTTCCCGTCGTTCTCTTAGCCGGAGATGGAGTAGAATCACGTTCTGATACTGAGCTCCTCTTACAATTTGAGCCAGTCTGGTCCGATCCATCTGTTCAGCAGTCACTGCACCCCTCATGACAGCTCTCTGAAGCAGTCTCTCCAGCCTCTGTATATAGGCTGAAATCTTCTCGCCAATTTGCTGTCGGGAATTAAGGAACTTACAGTAACTGTCTTCAGGGCCCTCTACACTCCCAAAGGTATGATCAAGGGCCTCCAGGCAGTCCTTCACACTGACCCCAGGGTCAATGAGCTTCAGGGTGCGAATCACATCTAATGCTGGGCCACTAAGGCTCTCTATTAGACATCTTCGCTTTTCTGCATCAGGTACGGCCCACTCCTGCAGCATTTCAGTGGTATGCTCCAACCAGGGTTCGAACTCCTCTGCCCCAGCAAATAACCTTAACTCACGACAAGAGTTTGACTTAGCATGGGACAACACAACCTTTTCCAATATTTGCCCCAGTGCTTTTGCCCAATCATTGGCTGAGGCTGTGGCCCCTGAGCTAGAGGCTGCAGGGCCGGGGCCCAACAAACCTGACATATTAGCCATTATACAAACAGTAATTTCCTCAAAATATAAACACAATTGTTTCCCAATGCAGTGGAACAGTCAACAGGTGCTTGCGAGGGGTACTGACCCAGGGAATCCCGGACGAGCCCCCAAAAATGTAACCCTTCTGCCCATCTAAGTTGGCAGCAACAAGGGCCGGGTTCTGTATCTAGGGGTTCCGTTTCAATAACGCAATGCAAAACCGGCTCGAGCCCCCACCCAGTGACCTGGGACAATTACATACCACCCCCTGGGCGCCTCTAGGAGGCAATACTTCCCCTCTCGCAAGCACGGAGTCTGAGTGTAACAGAAAATGTTTAATAACATGAGGTAAACGACATCAGCATTAAATTGGAAAAACAACACAAACAGGCTTCATGAGCAAAAAACCCACCCCAGCAAATTGGGCTGTGTCCTTTCCCTTTGGTTCTTGAAACCAGCAACCCAAAAATCACCAAGGTCCCAAAAGTCCAACAACCCCAAAGTCTCTTGGGTCCAGCAACCCAAGGATCACCAAAGTCCCAAAAGTCCAACAACCCCCCAAAGTCTCTGTCCCTGGTCAGTGCAGCCCCAGAGTTCAAGCGGGGGGGGCGCGGGGGAGAAAAGGCACGCAGGGTGTTAAGGGGCACCTTACGTGATCCGAGGCTGACTGGCTGCCTCTCCGTGGGGTTCCACCGCAGCCTTCTCCACGAGCTGCTCCACTCCACCAGCTGTCCCGTGAGCCGCTCCCGCCGTCCACGAACTGTTCTGGCAGCTGCTCCGCTCTGCTCACCGATCTGTGAGCCGCTCAGCTCTGCTCCACTTCAGCTGTTCCTTGGGCCGCTCCCACAAGGCTCCGCTCCGCTCTGCTCGCTGCTTCTCCAGCCGCTCCGCCCTGCTCACCAACCTGTGAGTCGCTCAGCTCCACTCCAACCATCCCTGTGAGGCTCCACTCTGCTAGCTGCTCCGCCAGCCGCTTAGCAATATAGCTTCAGGCTCCCCCACTAGTTAACACAGTCTCAGTGATCTCAGCTCTTAATAACTTTAGCTCTTTTGTGATTTCAGCCCTTAGCAATTTCAGCTCATAGTATATAGTAGGGGAGCCCCAGTGCTAGTGCACCATTAGCCCAAAGTGAATTCAGCTCAGCAG
>NW_027058947.1:0-2000 GCF_011386835.1 Chrysemys picta bellii | reverse complement strand
ATAGAGTTTGCAATTCTAAGGAAGGGTAGAAGGGAGAACAGCAAAATAGAGACAATGGATTTCAGGAAGGCAGATTTTGGTAAGCTCAGAGAGCTGATAGGTAAGGTCCCATGGGAATCAAGACTGAGGGGAAAAACGACTGAGGAGAGTTGGCAGTTTTTCAAAGGGACACTATTAAGGGCCCAAAAGCAAGCTATTCCGCTGGGTAGGAAAGATAGAAAATGTGGCAAAAGACCAGCTTGGCTTAACCACGAGATCTTGCATGATCTAAAAAATAAAAAGGAGTCATATAAAAAATGGAAACTAGGACAGATTACAAAGGATGAATATAGGCAAACAACACAGGAATGCAGGGGCAAGATTAGAAAGGCAAAGGCACAAAATGAGCTCAAACTAGCTACGGGAATAAAGGGAAACAAGAAGACTTTTTATCAATACATTAGAAGCAAGAGGAAGACCAAAGACAGGGTAGGCCCACTGCTTAGTGAAGAGGGAGAAACAGTAACAGGAAACTTGGAAATGGCAGAGATGCTTAATGACTTCTTTGTTTCGGTCTTCACCGAGAAGTCTGAAGGAATGCCTAACATAGTGAATGCTAATGGGAAGGGGGTAGGTTTAGCAGATAAAATAAAAAAAGAACAAGTTAAAAATCACTTAGAAAAGTTAGACGCCTCCAAGTCACCAGGGCCTGATGAAATGCATCCTAGAATACTCAAGGAGCTAATAGAGGAGGTATCTGAGCCTCTAGCTATTATCTTTGGAAAATCATGGGAGATGGGAGAGATTCCAGAAGACTGGAAAAGGGCAAATATAGTGCCCATCTATAAAAAGGGAAATAAAAACAACCCAGGAAACTACAGACCAGTTAGTTTAACTTCTGTGCCAGGGAAGATAATGGAGCAAGTAATTAAGGAAATCATCTGCAAACACTTGGAAGGTGGTAAGGTGATAGGGAACAGCCAGCATGGATTTGTGAAGAACAAATCATGTCAAACCAATCTGATAGCTTTCTTTGATAGGATAACGAGCCTTGTGGATAAGGGTGAAGCTGTGGATGTGGTATACCTAGACTTTAGTAAGGCATTTGATACAGTCTCGCATGATATTCTTATCGATAAACTAGGCAAATACAATTTAGATGGGGCTACTATAAGGTGGGTGCATAACTGGCTGGATAACCGTACTCAGAGAGTTGTTATTAATGGTTCCCAATCCTGCTGGAAAGGCATAACGAGTGGGGTACCGCAGGGGTCTGTTTTGGGACCGGCGCTGTTCAATATCTTCATCAACGACTTAGATATTGGCATAGAAAGTACGCTTATTAAGTTTGCGGATGATACCAAACTGGGAGGGATTGCAACTGCTTTGGAGGACAGGGTCATAATTCAAAATGATCTGGACAAATTGGAGAAATGGGCTGAGGTAAACAGGATGAAGTTTAACAAAGACAAATGCAAAGTGTTCCACTTAGGAAGGAAAAATCAGTTTCACACATACAGAATGGGAAGAGACTGTCTGGGAAGGAGTACGGCAGAAAGGGATCTAGGGGTTATAGTGGGCCACAAGCTAAATATGAGTCAACAGTGTGATGCTGTTGCAAAAAAAGCAAACATGATTCTGGGATGTATTAACAGGTGTGTTGTGAGCAAGACACGAGAAGTCATTCTTCCGCTCTACTCTGCTCTGGTTAGGCCTCAGCTGGAGTATTGTGTCCAGTTCTGGGCACCGCATTTTAAAAAAGATGTGGAGAAATTGGAAAGGGTCCAGAGAAGAGCAACAAGAATGATTAAAGGTCTTGAGAACATGACCTATGAAGGAAGGCTGAATGAATTGGGTTTGTTTAGTTTGGAAAAGAGAAGACTGAGAGGGGACATGATAGCAGTTTTCAGGTATTTAAAAGGGTGTCATAAGGAGGAGGGAGAAAACTTGTTCACCGTAGCCTCTAAGGATAGAACCAGAAGCAATGGGTTTAAACTGCAGCAAGGGAGGTCTAGGTTGGA
>NW_027058946.1:0-2000 GCF_011386835.1 Chrysemys picta bellii | reverse complement strand
CCCCTCCTGTATGACCCCTTCAGCCATCCTCACCACAGGCCATCCCCACCACTCTCCAATACCAGGCTGTTTCCACAATGGAAGCAGGCTTGTAACAGAGTTCACTCACCGATAGGTGCCCCTTCCTTCAAGGCCTGGTGTCACAGATTTCTTGGGCTAGCACGCCCGCCAGCAGGTTTTTGGCTGGGAACTCAGCCCTTCGGCCAGGCGACCATCTTTTAGTCCCACTCCTTCCTGGGTCACGCTCATCCCAAACGAAAAGTCAAAAAATGTCTTTAACTGAAACAAGATCCTCTGTCCCTTGGGGGCTTTTCCTCAGCCTGACTTTGGCTCGGCCTGCCCTTGCTGGCCTTGGTAGCCCATTCTATGGCCCTGTACATCCCCTTCCTTAGAGACCGTGGCAGAACCAGTCCTACCCTGGATTCTAGGTTCTGCCCCAAGGCCCTGTACCGAACAGCTAGGCCTGCTCCTGTACCTTTGTTGCGGTTTCCCCTGGTTTCCCCTCAGCTGGAGCTCACTCTGTAATCCATTTGGCCTAGCTCCAGGCTTTATAGCCCACAGGCCAAGCCCCCCGTTATATACCCTCCTCCTTAGAACCTGGCCCACGCGGGGGCAAGTTCTATTCTTCTCCAAGCTTCATCCCTCCTCATCTCATCGCTGTCACCGGCTGCGCGCTTGTACAGCCTGTGCGCAGTGTCTGCAGCTCCACTGCCAGCTCGCTCGGGGCAAACCTTCTCTTCTGCAGTATCCCGACGCTCTTCCTGCAGCCACTCAGTCTCGTGAACAGCTGCTTGCAGAGCCTCTTCTGAAGCCTTTAGCGTCTTCTGTTGCCTTTTTGCTACTGCCGCTGCATATGCCAAAACCTTTTCGGTCAGGGTCTGAGAACCCACCATGGACTGTTCCACCCTTGTGTTTGTCCCTCCTCCAGTCTGCTTCATCTCTGGGCCAATCATTTCGTCCTTCATCTCCCTGCAGCACCCGACAGGGTGTGTTGGTGGAGGGTCTGCAAGGTCCATGGCCACCCCAGCCACCTCCACCTTGCCTGCCTCATGGGGGTTTGTGTCAGAGGACACCTTCTCCTTTCTTTCTAACTTCTTAGGGCCCTGGCCCCTCGTTCAGCCACTCAGCAATTTCCTAAGCAGGCCGTGTCTTTAGATATGGCCTGCTTCTCTGCCCCCAAAACAAAGAACTCTTGCTCCCATCTTGGCATTAGGCCATGCTTGTACCCTTTCTCATGCCCTTCTCCCTGGGCTAACCTTCTCAGCACAGCCCAGGCATGCTCTCCTTCTCTGCTCTTTTTGTCCATGGGCATAGCAGACCCTGGGTTGATTTCCCTTTGCAGGATCTCTCACAGGTATTGCTGCTGCTGCGTCTGTAGCTGCACCTGCACTTTCTTCTGCGTCTTTTGGTTTTCTAGGAGCTGCTGGAGAAACCCCTAGATCTGCTTAGCCAGTCCCTGGAACTGAAGTGGGAAATCCAGCGACCAGCTTGGTCCCTTGATACACCTGCTTGGGGGAGGGATAGCTCAGTGGTTTGAGCATTGGCCTGCTAAACCCGGGGTTGTGAGCTCAATCTTTGAGGGGGCCATTTAGGGATCAGGGCAAAAAACTGTCTGGGGATTGGTCCTGCTTTGAGCAGGGGGTTGGACTAGATGATCTCTGGAGGTCCCTTCCAACCCTGATATTCTATGATTCCTTCAGCAACCAAGACTTCCCTCACGGATCACAGGGGGAACTCAATCCTGCCAACTATGCCAATCATAAATGAATCTACTCATCGTTAGGTTCCCCCCTGCGGCCAGGCATGGCATCACAGCCTTCTCACTGGGCTAGCGTCCCCCATCCATGGTCGCTCCAGCACCACGGCAGTTTCTCTGCCTGGTAACTCCGGCCAGGTCACCACCTTTAGTCCACCCTTCTGGGGCCCAGCTTGCCTCACACTAAAAGTCCAAAGAGATCTTTCCACAGGCAGAAGTCCTTCTGCCATCGCTGGGGCACTTG
>NW_027058945.1:0-2000 GCF_011386835.1 Chrysemys picta bellii | reverse complement strand
ATGGCATGGCCAGAACTGGAGCCTTGTTCCTCCTGAAACCCCCACACTCTGCCCCATGGGGAAGGAGCTCCTGCTCTCCTTGGCCGCAGCTCCCACTCTGTGCCCCCCCCCCCGCAGTTCAGAAGATCCAGCCCAGCACCTAGCCCTAGCCCCTCCCAAGGGTGGGCACCTCCTCACACCAGCCCCACCCCTGAGCCCAGAGTCACTGCTTTCCCCCAGGGGGCTCTAACCCCAGCCCCTCTGGTTCCCATCAGGAGAAGGCAGCAAGGGAGGGAGGGGGCCCCCAAGCTGGGAGAAGTGAGTCTGGCCACGTCCACCCATCCCTTTCTGTGACACAGCGCCCCCTGGCAGTGCCCAGGCAGGAGGGTATGAACCCCTTAGGACTGGACAGTGCCTGAAGGGCCTTGAGGTCAGCCACCAGCAGGCTCAACCTGCTGCTTCTGGCCCGTCACCCCTCGGAGGGCATCATCCCTGGTGTGTACCAACTGGGCCCGTCCTCTGTGTGAATTCCTTACCTGCCGTCCCTCTGTCTGTCACAGCCCCAGCAAGGCCATCTGGAGATTCCTAGGTGCAGACCCCATGCTGACCAGGGAGGTACTGCACATCCTGCTGTACGACAGCCCAGAGAAAGGCCGGGCTAACCCTGGGCAGACCCAGGACAGGAGCTGCCCCCAGCCAGCCCGGCTGCCCCCGGCGGTAAGTTCCCATCGCTGGCATTCAGCCCTCTTTCCCGGCTGCATTCTGCGCAGGGCCACGGTCTTCTGACTGTATCTTTCCCCTTCCAGACCACATATGGCCTGTGGGAGCTGATCGGGGCCTTGGGGCAAGCGGACACGCTGGAGGGACGCGAGGACGACCTGTTCGCCTCTTGCTTCCTCGCCATCGCCTGCCCCCCGGCACGGCACCTCTCGGGAGCCCAGCAGGACTTGCCCAGTGACACCAGTCCACGCAGGTAATGTGTGGGGCCAATGGATCCCAGCACCCACGCAGTGTCTGGGCTAGCCCCTAGGAGGGGGAAGCTTCCTTCTTGGACCTTCATTGTCCAGGGACCCCCGACACCTTCGGGGCACCGAGGGTTCAGATCAGCCAGGCTTCCCATGCTTAGGAGCGGGCAGAACTGCCCCCGGATACTCAGGGAGCCAGAGAGCTCCTCAGAGTGGGCAGCTCAGCAGGGTGATGAGGGAGCTGAGCCGGGGGCGGGGGGAGGGGGAGCAGAGCTGGGGAGCAGGGCAGAGCTGGCTGCTGTCTCTATTTACTGTCTCCTTTGAAGGCTTTGGGACAGGCCCGGCCTGTCACTGAGCCCTTCACCCCTTTTCTGCAGTGGGCCCTGGGGGGCAGGGCTCAGGGCAGCAGGGCATTCAGGGGGGCAATGCATGTCCTTTTCTCCCCAGGGTCAGTTTCCTGGGCGGGGCGGGGAGGGGCAATTTTCACATCTTTGGAGGAGAGCGAAGGTCACATCTGCAGACACTCCCCCCTGCCCCCACAGTTGCGGGGGGAGAACCAAAGGCAGAAGTGGGGCAGCTTCTAGGCTCACCCTGATCCCTTCAGTGCTGCAGCAAAGGAGTCCTGCCCGCCCCCACCCCGCCCATAGAGCAGGAATCCCCGCATCACCATCTCCTGCCTCCTTCTCTTCCCAGCATGGCCGTGCAGGCCCTGGCGCGGGTGCTGCGCCTCAGGGGCAGTCAGCCAGCTGTGGAGCTAATGGACCAGGAGAGAGGCTGGCAGCTGCTGGAGGAGGCCCAGCCCGAGGGGTTCACTCTCCTTAGCAGGTGAGTGTCACTCTCCTTAGCCTCTCCGCGGCTGTGGCTCCATTTTACAGCCTGCCCTGTTTAGTGGCCAGGTCAAGGTCTATCTCTGGCCCCTAGCAAGTGACCTAACCCAAGCAGGGCCACAGGGAAGGGCAGGTCGCTGAAGCCGATTGGGTCTCCATTGCTGCTGCCCTGCCTTCACTTGTGTGCTAGCTCCTGTCTGGGAATGACCAGCCTCCTGCAGCAATCCCA
>NW_027058944.1:0-2000 GCF_011386835.1 Chrysemys picta bellii | reverse complement strand
AAAATGTCCGGTTTATCATGATTAGTTTGCCCTAGGCGCTCTACTTTTTAGTCCTTGCCAGTGCAGCTACTGGAAATAAGATCTATATGTCCGGGGATAGAGCTGAAATCCTCATGGGACATCTCCATGAAGCTCTCCTGGAGTTAATTGGAACGCCTTTGCATGAGGTTCCTGGGGAGAGTGGCCTTATTGCGTCCTCTGTGGTAGGAAACTTTTCCGCGCCGGGCTAGGAGCAAGTACTCTGGGATCATTGCCTTACAGAGCATGGCCACAGATTGCCCTGTTTTTTGCTGGCATTCGCGCAGCATGCGGTCTTTCTCTGTGTCAGAAATCCTCATCAGAGTGATGTCGCTCATGGTGACCTGCTTTGAATTAGGGGAATGTTAATATTGGGACTGCTTGCCTGTTCCTTTACATTACTGTAACCGGCGGTTTACAGCCATGCGGTGGAGGCGGGAGAGGGGCAGCATACAGGGATCTTTCCTGGGGACAGCCGCGAGGGGGTGGGACAGGGGCAGAGTTCATGCTTGCCGGATTGCCGGCAGCAGGAACTGGCCAACGCTAGGAGCATTGCTTTGAACGTGAAAGGAGGGCACTGCTATAAATTACATTTTAAGCAGCCAAAAGTCTACGGCTTACCATGTCAGCCTGCTACCCGAATTCCGCTGTCCTGCTCCGCTTGTCTGATCTGCACTGCAAGACCCCAGGGACTGAATGCGAAGGCCGAAAATTCGACCTTGTCCTGAGTGCACATGTGATAGGTGCTGTGCATGGTCTTCTTCACAGAGAAAGACTATGTTCATTGTTCACAAAAATGTATCTTTGTGAGGAATTCACTCCCTTTTTCCCATCCCACAGCTGCGAATGTCTCCCGACCTACCCCGGCATCCCCCTCCCAGAGGCTGGCGCAGATTAGGCGGAGAAAGAAAAGGACACGGGTAGAGATGTTCTCCAAACTTATGGGCTGCTCCCGAGCCAAGGCGGCCCAGCAAACCCAGTGGAGGGAGAACATGTTGCAATACCAGCAATCACACAGCGAACGGGAGGAGAGGTGGCGGCAGGAAGACCAGCAGGCGACTCAAATGCTGCTTGCACTTATGAGGGAGCAAATGGACATGCTCCGGGACCTTGTGGATGTTCTACAGGACCGGAGGCAGGAGGACAGAGCCCAGCTGCAGTCTATCTCTAACTGCCCCCACCCCCCCGCCACAAAGTCCCATCCCCCCCTCACCCAAAGTCCCAAGAAGGAGCGGCGGCAGGGGCCGTGAAAACTGTCACTCCACCCCTGCAGACTGCTCAAGTACCAGAAGGCTCTCATTCCCAAAAATTTGATAAGTCCTTTCCTTCCTGCCTCACCCAAGCCCCCGTCCCACTTTCATCCCCTAACTGTGTAGTTGCTAATAAAAAATATGTTTCTGTTAATTACTGTTTCCGTCATGTTCTTTTAGAGGAGAGTGTGTTTGAAGTGGGGAAAGGGGGTTGGTAATTGGAGAGGACAGTCACCTTTACCAGGGTACAGACACAGGGGCAGGTTCAGCAGAAGGTCACACACACATTGCAGTCACTAGGCACCCTGGTCAGTCTGGGAGGTGGTTTTCATGTTCTGGGGGTGGGGTTGGGAGGGCTATGTGATTTTGTGGTGGGGGAGGGCGGTTAGAGATCTTATGCAGCGGTCCTTAGCCTGGATCACAGAGCCACGCAGCAGGGGATCTGTAACCGTCCTCCCCCGCCACAAAGTCACATAGCCCCCACACACAGAGTCACGAAAAGGAGGGGTGACAGGCTCCGTTGAAACAACCAGTCCACCACTACGGACCACTCTAGGAGCAGGAGCCTGTCATTACTCGAGTTTAGAAGCGTTCTTTCCATCACTACGCCCGCTCCCCACCACAGTCTGCGTCCCAGTTTCAACAATTTACCACGAAATCCATAATAAAGAAAACGGTGTTAATTAACAAAGTTCCATTTATTTTATTTTTAAACGTGTGTTGGAAGGGGGG
>NW_027058943.1:0-2000 GCF_011386835.1 Chrysemys picta bellii | reverse complement strand
TTGTTCCTTCCCCTCCCAGGCAAAACCAGATTTCTGTATCTAGGTCAAGCAAAACAGCTGCTCGTAAACCACCGTATTTGCCTTTGCACTCTGGGATGTCCCTGGCATGCTGGATTAGTGACATGGTACTTGAGGCAATTAATCCTGGCATTGTCTGGTAATCAGAGGAGTTTCACCATAGGGTGATTTAAAACTTCTCACACTCAGCTTCCAGGAATTTGACCTTTCGGCCCGTAAGCAGTCCCGTCTTTGACACACATGGAGACTTTTCCCAGTTGGGTGGTAGAGAATCTGTTGGAAGTACATGTTCCCAAGGCAGCTGTAGAACCTCTCTCCTAAGCTGTTTTCTGGAAGGTGTCCCAAATGAAACCTAGTCTCTTTGGATTCCCCTAGGAAGTGGCTGTGTAGTAGAAGCAGTCTATTGGTCTTCCAGGAGCATGTTTATAAAACATCACCTCCATGACTGCAACCCCACCCTCGTATCTTCACATCCAACCAGCAGAACTTGCATGGAGGAGGGAGTTGGCTTTGTATTGTCCAAGCATTATTAAAAGTCTGCCTTGTGTGCATTTACCCTATTTTGGACCCGGATGGTGCAGATACTGTATTCTCATTCTACATCAGTGGTTCCCAAACTTTAACAACCTGTGAACCTGTCAAGGCTCCTTCCCCACTCTGATCTTTAGGGTACAGATGTGGGGGTCTGCATGAAAACTTCTAAGCTTAACTACCAACTTAGATCTGGTCCCCTGCCACCACTCCCAATGGGCTAACTCCCTTCCCTGGGTAGCCTTGAGAGACTCTTCCACCAACTCCCTGGTGAACATAGATCCAACCCCTTGGATCTTAAAACAAGGAGAAATTAACCACCCCCCTTCCTTTCTCCCACCAACTCCTGGTGGATCCAGATCCAATCCCCTTGGATCTAAAAACAAGGAAAAATCAATCAGGTTATTAAAAAAGGCTTTTAATTAAAGAAAAAGGTCTAAATCATCTCTGTAAACTCAGGATGGAAAATAACTTTACAGGGTAATCAAACTTAAAGAGCCCAGAGGAACCCCCTCTAGCTTTAGGTTTAAAGTTACAGCAAACAGAGGTAAACACCTTAGCAAAAGGTACATTTACTAGTTGGGAAAACAAAGATAAAACTAACACGCCTTGCCTGGCTGTACTTACAAGTTTGAAATATGAAAGACTTGTTCAGAAAGATTTGGAGAGCATAGATTGATGTCTGGTCCCTCTTAGTCCCAAGAGCTAACTCCCCCCAAAAACAAAGAGCACAAACAAAAGCCTTTCCCCCACCAAGATTTGAAAGTATCTTGTCCCCTTATTGATCCTTTGGGTCAGGTGTCAACCAGGTTACCTGAGCTTCTTAACCCTTTACAGGTAAAAGGATTTTGGAGTCTCTGTCCAGGAGGGATTTTATAGTATTGTACACAGGAGGGCTGTTACCCTTCCCTTTATAGTTATGACAAAACCCCTTTCACTAAAATGTCAAGTCTCGCGAACCCCTTCCTCAAAATAAATATTTCCAGGGATTTTCTCCTTTACCTGAGTATAAATTATAAAAACAGTAATCTGGGAAATATAAAATTTGTTTTGATGACAAGCTTATTACACACTTTATTATTAATTATTATTTATCATTGCAGTATTTTATTACATTATGAAAACGGCAACACTCTTCCAAGATCTTACTTTCGTAGCTTGTATCACTTTGAATAAGTCTGTTATAAGACAAGGCTCCTACGTTTCATGCTGTTTCACACCTGATACTCCTTGATTTAAGAAGTCAACTTAGAGTTCCTTCTACACAAGCATTCAGGTCTTGAGCAGTCCAGACAAACAACGCACGTTACAACAAAGCTTAAACTTGTTCTTCCTAATCATTTTAAAAACAATATTAGCTGCCTATTTAATTTTAAAAACAGGAAAAAATATCCACCTCCCTTTGCATTTCCTATAAGGAGTTTTGAAGTTTAAATCTCAGTGTGATAGAG
>NW_027058942.1:0-2000 GCF_011386835.1 Chrysemys picta bellii | reverse complement strand
TTCAATGTAGCAGAGAAAAGTATCACACAATCCAATGGCTGGAAGTGGAAGATAGACACATTCAGATAGGAAATAATGCATGATTTTTAACAGTGAGAGTTATTAACCACTAGAACAATTTAGCAATGGTTGTGGTGGATTTTCCATCACTGACAATTTTTAAATCAAGATTGGATGTTTTTCTAACAGATTGGCTCTATGAATTATTTTGGGGAAAATTCTGTGGGCTGTGTGATAAAGGATGTTGGACTAGATGATGACAATGACACCTTATGACCTTGGAATCTATGAATCCAAGCCACAGAGAGGCTCACTGACTTGCTTAAGGTCACATAAGAAGTCCATGTCAGAGCAGAAACTTGAAATCTGAGCTTCTGTAACCACAGGCTAATGCTTTAACCAATATCTCACTCATCCTTGGTTTCTCTCCCAGGTAGATTTCAGTTCCTACTGTAAATAATGTTCTTATTACCTTTCAAATACACTGAGTTAGCTCCAGATTGAGATCTCTGCTTCATGGTAAGCAGGGGCTAGATCTTAAAACCACCATGCTTTAAATTCTAGGGATGGGTTATTCCATAATGGCCCATTTTAAGTTTTCTTGGACCTTCTTCTGAAGCATCTGATGGAGTATTAGATGGACCACAGATCTGGCCTGGCTTAGTAGGCCCAGAACCACGAAGGGCTTGGTTCACAAAGGAAGTTAGCCCATTATTATTCAAGTAATTATCCAAAGTGGGACAGCTTCAACAGAAGAGACTGAGAGAAACAGCACTACACTAAAGTGCATTAGGAACTTTTAGTTCACAGCAGCAGAGTTTACACAGACCCATTAACGTGCAACACATGAGTGCGCTTTAGAAATAATAGAGCCATCGTCCGCACTACTGCCTTGTGTAGACAAGCCCTAAGTGGACACTGGTCCACAATATTATATGGAATATGGATGAGATTTTCAGAGCCACACCTGGGGTTTGGAAGTCCATTGCAAAATAATTATCCCACTTTCCTTGAATGGGAACACTGAAGACATAGGCATTGATATTTCACTGCTACTTTAATAAACATTTGAATGCTACATGAGAAACATATGCTCTTTTCAACATTTTCACCGTAACTGCTTACACTCCTTTGTTTTGCAGGTCATAGATGTCAAGACTTAACATGGGGGTTACAAGGTGCTGTACAGGATGGAGACCAGAGCATCCAAGGAAGCTGAGATGGCTCTCACATACTGCGAGAAACCTGTCCCATAGTATAAAATAGCCACATTGAGGTGAAAGCTGCAGGTGGCGGAGGCTTTACGCCTGTCCTACAGAGCATCTCCTCAGTATGGTGGAGATGACGTGAATGTAGGAGACCAGGGTGAGGTGGAAGGAGCTTGAAATACTTGAAATACCAAGAAGAGGAAAATCTGTAGCTGTGGATCACTCAAAAGTGCGAAAAGAATAAATTCAGCCATGGTGGTTTTAGTCTCCATTATTCTTCAGCAAAACTGTGTCCAGAGAGAAACGGAAAAAAATAATAAAATTTAAAAACATAATTAATATACATGGGAATTCAATGAATGGATAATATCTAATACATAAATAATGTCTGTTAAGTTATCAGACCCAGGGATAGATGGATCTGTCCAAGGAGGAAAGTATGGATTTTTAACGAATTGGTCTAATACAGTTGTGAGCAACCTGTGACCCGCAGGCCGCATGCAGTCTATCTGGGTAATCTGATTGCAGGCCACGAGACATTTTGCTGATGTTGACTGTCCACAGGCATGGCCCCCTGCAGCTCCCAGTGGCTGCGGTTCTCAGTGCCTGGCCAATGGGATCTGTGGGAAGCAGCAACCAGCACGTCCCTGTGGCCCACTGCTTCCTGCAGCTCCCATTGGCCGGGAACAGGGAACATTAGATAGATAGATAGATAGATAGATAGATAGATAGATAGATAGATAGATAGATAGGGACCTATTTCTAGCTAGTTTAAGTCAGTCTATCTCTACT
>NW_027058941.1:0-2000 GCF_011386835.1 Chrysemys picta bellii | reverse complement strand
TAGAAGCAGTCTATTGGTCTTCCAGGAGCATGTTTATAAAACATCACCTCCATGACTGCAACCCCACCCTCGTATCTTCACATCCAACCAGCAGAACTTGCATGGAGGAGGGAGTTGGCTTTGTATTGTCCAAGCATTATTAAAAGTCTGCCTTGTGTGCATTTACCCTATTTTGGACCCGGATGGTGCAGATACTGTATTCTCATTCTAGATCAGTGGTTCCCAAACTTTAACAACCTGTGAACCTGTCAAGGCTCCTTCCCCACTCTGATCTTTAGGGTACAGATGTGGGGGTCTGCATGAAAACTTCTAAGCTTAACTACCAGCTTAGATCTGGTCCCCTGCCACCACTCCCAATGGGCTGACTCCCTTCCCTGGGTAGCCTTCAGAGACTCTTCCACCAACTCCCTGGTGAACATAGATCCAACCCCTTGGATCTTAAAACAAGGAGAAATTAACCACCCCCCCTCCTTTCTCCCACCAACTCCTGGTGGATCCAGATCCAATCCCCTTGGATCTAAAAGCAAGGAAAAATCAATCAGGTTATTAAAAAAGGCTTTTAATTAAAGAAAAAGGTCTAAATCATCTCTGTAAACTCAGGATGGAAAATAACTTTACAGGGTAATCAAACTTAAAGAGCCCAGAGGAACCCCCTCTAGCTTTAGGTTTAAAGTTACAGCAAACAGAGGTAAACACCTTAGCAAAAGGTACATTTACTAGTTGGGAAAACAAAGATAAAACTAACACGCCTTGCCTGGCTGTACTTACAAGTTTGAAATATGAGAGACTTGTTCAGAAAGATTTGGAGAGCATAGATTGATGTCTGGTCCCTCTTAGTCCCAAGAGCGAACTCCCCCCAAAAACAAAGAGCACAAACAAAAGCCTTTCCCCCACCAAGATTTGAAAGTATCTTGTCCCCTTATTGATCCTTTGGGTCAGGTGTCAACCAGGTTACCTGAGCTTCTTAACCCTTTACAGGTAAAAGGATTTTGGAGTCTCTGGCCAGGAGGGATTTTATAGTATTGTACACAGGAGGGCTGTTACCCTTCCCTTTATAGTTATGACAAAACCCCTTTCACTAAAATGTCAAGTCTCGCGAACCCCTTCCTCAAAATAAATATTTCCAGGGATTTTCTCCTTTACCTGAGTATAAATTATGAAAACAGTAATCTGGGAAATATAAAATTTGTTTTGATGAAAAGCTTATTACACACTTTATTATTAATTATTATTTATCATTACAGTATTTTATTACATTATGAAAACGGCAACACTCTTCCAAGATCTTACTTTCGTAGCTTGTATCACTTTGAATAAGTCTGTTATAAGACAAGGCTCCTACGTTTCATGCTGTTTCACACCTGATACTCCTTGATGAAGGTATTTAAGAAGTCAACTTAGAGTTCCTTCTACACAAGCATTCAGGTCTTGAGCAGTCCAGACAAACAACGCACGTTACAACAAAGCTTAAACTTGTTCTTCCTAATCATTTTAAAAACAATATTAGCTGCCTATTTAATTTTAAAAACAGGAAAAAATATCCACCTCCCTTTGCATTTCCTATAAGGAGTTTTGAAGTTTAAATCTCAGTGTGATAGAGATGCTTGCTTTGATCTGCTTCGCTCTTGGACGTCCAGGGGCTCCGGGCTGCTGGCCCCATGCTGCCTGGGGTCCCTAGGGACAGCTCTGTCCGCCGTTAGGGAATTTGTTCCCCGCGGACAACCTGTAACATTTCGCGAACCCCAGTTTGGGAACCACTGTACTAGATTAATTCACCAACACTGCTGCTGTACGTCTGATGTGCAGCGTGTAGTCTGCTGAAGAGCAGATTCGATACGAGCTGTGGCTTCACTCTTCTCTTCCCTGAGCTCTCCTACTGAGAGGTGAACAAGAGAAGTTTGTTCTTGCTTTGAGTCCAATAGCTTGGTGCATTGTTCAAGGATCTCCTATATAAAGATGCTACTTATCATCTGTCTACATCTTTATAAGGCCCCCATCAG